>NW_028121405.1:5000-7500 GCF_965183815.1 Platalea leucorodia
CGACGCTCAGACAGGCGTAGCCCCGGGAGGAACCCGGGGCCGCAAGTGCGTTCGAAGTGTCGATGATCAATGTGTCCTGCAATTCACATTAATTCTCGCAGCTAGCTGCGTTCTTCATCGACGCACGAGCCGAGTGATCCACCGCTAAGAGTTGTCTGCCTTTCGGCACCGCCCCGCGCGCGCGGGGGGGCCGGGACCGCTCGCCAAGAGCGGCCCCTTCTCTGAGGACGGCACCGCCGCCCGCCCGCCCGCGCCGGCCCGCCCCTCCGCCCGCGCGGAGGGGACGCCACGCGGCGCGGCGAAGCGCGACGCGCGGGCCTCGCCTCGGCTGACCGTACGAGCACACACGGAGGAAAGGGGAGGGGGGTGGGAACGCAACACCCCGAACGGCAAGGGCGGGGGGAGCCCGCGCTCCCCGGCGACCGCCTGGGAAATGCACCTTGCGCGCTTCGGAGGCGGCCCAGGCGCCCGGGCTCGGCCCGGCCTCCGCACGGAGGCAGCGGCGCGCGCCCGGCCGCGCCGCCTGCCCGCCTCGCTGCTTGGCACACGGACGCCGCTGCTGCCCGCCGCCGGGCAGCAGAGCGGGGCGCCCCGCCGGCCCCGCGCGCGCCTCCGCACAAGCTCCGCCGCGCCACCGCGGCCGGCTCCCCCCCGGCTCGCCCCGCCGGCACCCTGCGCGGCTCCGCCGCCGCGCCGGAGGTGGCGACCGCCGGAAGCCCGAGCGCGCGACGCGCCGCCCGCGGCCTGCCGGACGGCGCCCGCCGCCGCGCCGGAGCGGCCGCCCTCCCGGAACCGCCGCCGCCGCCGCTTCTCGCGCCTCGACCCCTTCCGCGGGCACGCGCCGCGCGGAAGGCGGACGGAGCTAAGGCACAGGGGGCGGCGCCCGCTCTCCCCGTTTCCACGCGGAGAACGGGAGTGGGACGCCCCCGCCCGCCCGCCCGCCCGCCCGGCACGGCCGGGAAAGGCGGCGGGGAAGCGACGGGCGGGGCCCGGGCCGGGACGGCCGCGGCCGGCGGCGGGCGCCCTCCGGCCGGCCGGCCGACTACGCCGAGCGACGACGCCGCCGCTCGGCCGGGGTGCCGCCCTCGCCGGCGGCCGGCGGCGGGAGACCGCCGAGGGCTCGCCGGGGCGGGGAGGGAGCGGGAGCGCAGCGCGGCGCAGCGCTGCGACGGAGGCGCGGCGGCCCCGGTGGGGGGGGCGCCGCCCGGCGAGCCCCCACCGCGGGGACTCGCCGCCCCGGCGCGGAGCCCGCGCTCCCGCCGGGGTCGCCCGTTTCGAGGCGGGCAGGCCGGCCACGGCCGACCGCGCCGCGGGTCTCTCCGCCGAGACCGGACCGCGGGGTGGGGGGGGCAGTGGGGACCCCTCCCCGGCACGGCTGCCCGCGGGACGAGCGCGGGCGGCGGCCAGCGCAGGGGCTTCGCGGGAGCAACTCCCGCCCCTGGAGGTAGCGCCGCCCGGCCGACCCCCGGGTCGCATCGAGCCGCCCGAGTCTTTAAACCTCCGCCCGGCTCCGCGGCCTTCGACCCCCGGGGCTGGCCGAGGGAGGGCCGCTGAAGCGCGGACGCTAGGTACCTGGCCCTGGGGCGAGGGAAACGACCTGAAGGGCCCCGCGGGGGTGCCTCTCCCGCTGCCGCCCTCGGGAGAGCGTCCGCCCGCGGGGGCGCGCCCGACGTCCGCCGCCACCGCCTCGTCCTCCTGCCCGGGGCCCGGGGTTTCCCTCAGTAGCCCGGCGCTGCGCCCGAGAGGAGAGCCGTGGCTCGGGCCGCCCGCTCGCGCGGGACGCGACCCGGCGGGGACCTCGCCCACCCAAGGGGCGGCGACGCCGGCGGCGGAGCTCCCCCCGGCTCCCCGCGCGGGGAGGCGCGGGGGGGGGGCCCCGACGCCGACGCCGTGCCCGACGGCGCCGCGCGCCAGCCCGGAACGCCCGGAGGCCTCGGCCCTGCGCGGCCGGCCGGCCCGGCAGGCTGCTTCCGCAGCAGCCCGCCCCGCTGCGGGGGGGGCCGGGGGGGACGCCCCCCCCGGCCCCGAAGGCCCTCTCGCTCGTCCCTCGCCGGCTCGCACCTGCCGCCCCCAGCCCTCGTCGCCGCTCGCCGCTTCCTCCTCCAGCCCGCGCGCGGGGGCTCGGCCGGCGGGGCTCGTCACGCCCCGCGCCGGCAGCCCCCGCTTCCCGCGCGGCTGCCGCCCGCGCTCTGACCGGGCGCGGCGCCCTCTTTGCCTCCCCGGGGCAGGGGAGCCCGCGCGCCCCCCCCCGCACCTCCCCGGCGGCGGCAGCGGACCGCCGTCGGGCGAGGCGGGCGGGACGGGGGTCGGTCCCCGGGGGGGCGGACGCCGGCCGGCGGCGGGCGCCAGCGGAGGCGAGGAGCGGGGTGGCGGCGGGGACGCGGCGGTCCCCGCCGACCGGGCGACGCGCGCGCGCGCGCAACGTCGGAGGGAAGCGGCGGAGGCGGCGGCGGCGGCGGCAGCGGCGGGCCGTCGGCCGGCGAGACGGAGGAGAGCGCCT
>NW_028121405.1:12500-20000 GCF_965183815.1 Platalea leucorodia
CGGAAAAAAAAGGGCGAGGCGCCGCCACCTCGCCCGTGCTACGCAGTCCCTTCACCGAGCCCTCCGGCGCTCCGAGAAGCCAGGGCAAGCCAGACACCACGGGCCGCCCACGTATGGCTCGTGCCGGCAAAAGGAGGGCGAGGCGCCGCCGCCTCCGCCCGCGCCGTCCTCGGGCTCTCGGGGGCCGGGGAAAGCCGCGGCAGGCTCGAAACCCCCGGCCGTCTGCGTTCGGCTGCCGGCCACCGCGACCGGCCGCCGCTCTCTGCGCCCGCTTCGCGGGCCCCGGCTTAGGGCCGGAGAAAAAGGGCGAGGTGCCGCCAGCCTCGCCCATGCCACACCACTGGGCCCTCCGGAGCCGGGGCAAGCCGCGGCAGGCTCGAAACCCCCGGTCGTCTGCTTCCGCCATATGCCGGCAGTAAGCTCGCATCATCATCGGGCCCCGTGCGGGACCGGGGAGGAGAAAGCGCCGCAGAGGCTGGACCCCCTTCCCCGGCCTTGCGCGTTCGAGTGCCGGCGACCACCGCCGGCCGCCGGTCTTTGCCCTTGATCCCCGCGGAGGGGTCTGCCGTTCCCTCTCGTGCCGCTCTGCCAACGGCCGCTCGCTAGCCCTGCTCCGGAGACGAGTCACCGCTCGCTCCTATAGTATGGACCGGTACGTCGCCGCCCCCAGAAAGATCCAAGACGGCCGTCTCCGCCCACCGGGGAGGCGCGCCAGCGACGCCGACTTTTACGATGACGTAACTGGAGGCAGCACAGAGCAGCGACCCCTTCGGCAGCTCCGAGGAAGCGGAGGGGACAACAGGTCTACCGCTCAGCCCCGGAAATGCGACTAAGTCCCGCCGGAGCCGGGTAGACCTGGCCTCCCTGTCCGACGGACGCTCCGGCAGCGACAGGCCGGGGTCGCCGGCCGCCGCTGGCGGCCGACCCGGGCTCCCGGAGCCGGGTAGACCTGGCAGCCGCCGCACGCGCGCCGGAGCCGGGTAGACCTGACAGCCGCCGACCCGGTCTCCGGAGCCGGGTAGACCTGGAAGCCGCCGCACGCGCGCCGGAGCCGGGTAGACCTGACAGCCGCTGCCTGCGCCGGAGCCGGGTAGACCTGGCAGCCGCTGCCGGCGCCGGAGCCGGGTAGACCTGGCAGCCGCCGCCGGCGCCGGAGCCGGGTAGACCTGGCGGCCGCCGCCGGCGCCGGAGCCGGGTAGACCTGACAGCCGCCGCCGGCGCCGGAGCCGGGTAGACCTGACGGCCACTGCCGGCGCCGGAGCCGGGTAGGCCTGCGGGCCGCTGCCGGCACCGGAGCCGGGTAGACCTGACAGCCGCCGAACCGGTCTCCGGAGCCGGGTAGACCTGACAGCCGCCGCCGGCGCCGGAGCCGGGTAGACCTGCGGGCCGCCGCCGGCGCCGGAGCCGGGTAGACCTGATGGCCACTGCCGGCGCCGGAGCCGGGTAGGCCTGCGGGCCGCTGCCGGCACCGGAGCCGGGTAGACCTGACAGCCGCCGACCCGGTCTCCGGAGCCGGGTAGACCTGGAAGCCGCCGCACGCGCGCCGGAGCCGGGTAGACCTGGCAGCCGCCGCCGGCGCCGGAGCCGGGTAGACCTGGCGGCCGCCGCCGGCGCCGGAGCCGGGTAGACCTGACGGCCACTGCCGGCGCCGGAGCCGGGTAGACCTGGCAGCCGCCGCGCGCGCGCGCCGGAGCCGGGTAGACCTGGCGGCCGCCGCCGGCGCCGGAGCCGGGTAGGCCTGCGGGCCGCTGCCGGCGCCGGAGCCGGGTAGACCTGGCAGCCGCTGCCGGCGCCGGAGCCGGGTAGACCTGTCGGCCGCCGCGCGCGCGCCGGAGCCGGGTAGACCTGGCGGCCGCCGCCGGCGCCGGAGCCGGGTAGACCTGCGGGCCGCTGCCGGCGCCGGAGCCGGGTAGACCTGGCAGCCACCGCCGGCGCCGGCGCCGGGTAGACCTGGCAGCCGCTGCCGGCGCCGGAGCCGGGTAGACCTGTCGGCCGCCGCGCGCGCGCCGGAGCCGGGTAGACCTGGCGGCCGCCGCCGGCGCCGGAGCCGGGTAGACCTGCGGGCCGCTGCCGGCGCCGGAGCCGGGTAGACCTGGCAGCCACCGCCGGCGCCGGCGCCGGGTAGACCTGGCAGCCGCTGCCGGCGCCGGAGCCGGGTAGACCTGACGGCCGCTGCCTGCGCCGGAGCCGGGTAGACCTGCGGGCCGCTGCCGGAGCCGGGTAGACCTGTCGGCCCCCGAGGAGCCCGGTAGACCTGCCGGCCGCTCTGTGCTCCCGAGCCGGCTGGACCGTGCGACCCGGTTCTCCCGGCCGGGTTCGGGTGCGGGGGGGGGGGGGCGGCGGCGGAGGCGGGTGGGGGGGGGTGTGCAATTTTTCGATATTTAAGGGAATCCGGTACAGAGGCCACCCTCTCCCGGTTCTGCCGGCCGGGGAGGGCCGGGTCATTCCCCCCCCCCCCCCCCGCCGTTTCCGAGATTTAAGCGCTTCTAACGAAAAGGCAGTAAGTTTAAACGTACTGTCTCATGCAAGACTTATTTGACCTTCTTCGCTTTCCAGATTAAACATCAATAAAATATTAATAAACAACTTTTTAAATTTTTTATTTCTTTTTTTTTTTTTTTTAAAAAAAAAAAACACCCGCCGCACTCAAACGCGCGCACGCCCCTTCCCCGACCCGGTGGTCCGCCGCGCGCTGGCCGGCTTCACCGCCCCGGCCAGCCTCTCCGCTCCGTCTGCCCCCCTCGAACACACGCTCTGGCCGGCGGGGGACCGGGTAGAGGCGGCGGCCCCCATCGCGAGCCGCCCGGCTCCCCGGCGTGAGTTTGCCGTCCGCCGGGAGGCTTTAGGACCCCGGGCGCCCGTAGCCGGGTCCGGGTCCCGGCGCCGCCGGGCGCTCGGCGGCTTTTGTTTTTGGTTTCGCGGTGTGGGGTTTGGGGGGGGCTGGGGGGGGGGCGGGGGTGGGGTGGGGTGTGCGTTTTGTTCCTTTTTTTTTTCCCCGCTTGCCATCGTTTTATTTTACTCTGACCTTTTAAAACACAATAAATAGATTAAAACACACGTCTGCGATCCTGCAGACGCGCCCGCCCCCCGCGACATACGCGTCTCAGACACGCGCGCGCACCCCCCCCCCCCACGCACCCCCCCCACCCCCACCCCCCCCCCCCCACGCCTTGCCCCCCCCCCCCCCTCGCCCCAGCACGTAGCCCGCGTGCGTGTGCTCCCCCTCCCTCCCTCCCTGCGCTGCAGTTGCAGACCCGCAGCCCGGTAGGCGCGGCCCCTCCCCGACCCCAGACTCGCCGGCGCCCTGGAGCAGCAGGGGTCGGGGGGTGGTCCCCCCGTTGCCCGGCAACCGGGCCCCTGCCCGCAAGGAAAGGGCAGCGGTTCCCGCCGCGCCAACGGTCCTGCGCTCAGCCGCGGCGGCAGCGACAGGGAAGGGAGGCTGGCGCAGAGGCAGGCGAGAGCGGTCGGCGAGCAGGCAGGGAGCCTGGCGCAGAGGTAGGCTGGGGACGGGGTGGGGCGGGGGGCCCGCGTCTCCTTTCGGAGAAGATTTCTGTTTGGGTCGGTTAGGGTTTTTTTTTTCCTTCCCTTCTGCGTTTTTTCTCCTCTTTTTCTGACTGAGTGAGCGGGAGAGAAAGGCGGGAGCCGGGGCACGGGCACGGGCACGGGCAGGGTAGCAACTCGGCAGCCAGGGTGAGAGACCGCCCGCCCCCGGGACTCCCCTCTGGCGCCCGGGCACGGAGCCGGCAGGAATGCCGCTGGGTCCTAAAGTCTCCCGCCTGCCTTCCCCGGGGCGGCAAACGTGCCGTAGGAAGGCGGGGGTGGGGGGGGGGGGGGGCCGGGGGGCTAGCGGGGGGGATGGGGGGGGGGGGCGGGGGGGGCACGACGGCGTCAGCGGGAGGCGCGCGCGCGCGCTCCGCGTGCCTAACGTGCGCCCGTCTGGGGGGCGGGCGGGCGGGCGCGGGCCTGCGCCCACGCGCGTGGAGCGGCGGGCGAGGGGTTCGGGCCGGGGGTTACGTTTGTGGGCGAGCCGGGCGCCTCTCCGGGGGCGGGGGGTTCGGGGGGGGCACGTGCCCGCGCCGGGGGCCTGTTTAGTTTGGGGTGCGCGCACGCGGGAAGAAACGAAAAAGATTCGCGACGCTGTTGATGACGCCGCCTTCTCTGTTACAGCCCGCGTTGCCGGCGGCGTCGGTGTCCGGGCCCGCGCCCTTGCCGGTCGAAGCCGTCCCTGGGAAAGCAGCCGCCGCCGGCCTCGGCCCGGGCAGAGACGTGGGTCCCCAGGGCCGGGCTCCAGCGACCGCGCGGCAGGGCCCCGGCCGGGGCCGGCGGAGAGAGAGGCGGGCCGCGCTTCTAACAGACGGCCATCGGCGTTTCCGTCGCCGGCGGGATGCGTCGGAGCGGTGAGTCCCGCCGAGAGGACGGGCCCGGCGGCCTCAGGCGAGGGGGGACGGCTCCTTTGCCGGCGGCGGGGAGACGGCCCCGGGCGGGCCCGATCTTCCGGCACGGCGGCCGCGAGAGCGCCTCGTCTCCGAGGACGCTCGGCTAAGTCGGCCCGGGCCGCGGGGAGCGTTCGTCGGGCACGTGGCCGGCCAGGACTTTGCTCAGAGGCCTGCGAGACCGCCGTCCCTCGGAGGCCCGGCCGCGTCCCCGGAGAGGCCTTCTCAGGGACGGAGGCCCGTCCCGGGAATCGCGGCGCCGGCTGGGCTGGGCTGGGCTGGGCCGGGCCGGGCCGGGCCGGGCCGGGGCGGGCGAGAGGCCCGTCCGGCTAACGAGTGACGGCCCGTGTTTTTCTCCGCTCCGGCCAGGTCTCGAGGCGACGTGGAAGGGGCTTGCCGCCCCAGGCCGAAAGCAGCTTCGCCCGGAGCCCCCGCGGAAGGTAGGCCGGCGACCCCCCGCCGCGGCCGCGCCGGGACGGACCCGATCAGGTAGCGGCCGCGAGCGAGGGCGCGGGGAACGCGGCCCCCGGCGGGCGGCGAGAGAAAAGAATAAAGGAAGGTTCTAAGGGGTAAAAGGGGAAAGAAAAAAAAAAAAAAAAAAAAAAAAAGAAAAAAAGAGAAAGGGAAAAGAGAGAAACGATAATAAAAAAGGAGGCGGGGCGGGCGGGCGCTTCTGTACACGGACCCCTGCGGGGGGGCCCGGCCTCGGGAGGCCTCTCGATCTGCCGCTGCCCGTTCGTTGTCGATCGCATCGACGCGCGCCGGCCCGCGTTTCACGAAGGTAAGGAACGATTCGTGAACCGGTCGCCGGCACGGGGATCGGTCGCGGGCGACGGAGCGGTACGGATTCGTGGCTATCGGGCGATCCCTACCGTGAAGGAATTCACGAATCGACTCACGGATCCGACGGTTTACCGCTCGCGCGTAAATACCGATCGGTCTCCCCCTCCGACGCGAGAGCGATCGCGTCGTGGCAAAAGAAAGGCTGCGTCGATTCGTTTCTTATCGATGAGTAGAACGCTACGGTAATAAAACAGCACCGCTCTAACGACACCGTTTAATAGGGTTAACGTCGTCGACGCTCCACGGAATTCTCTCCAAAAAGAAAGCGACGTTCTTAAGAAGGGCTCGGCCTGTCACGACGCGCAAACGATCGACACCGTTACGGAGCTCCAAACTAAAAATTAAAACCCCAAAAAACCCCACCAAAACCACCGGAAACTACTCCAACGTAAGTCATACCAAATCTAATTCTCTAGCGGTAAAAAAAATAAAAATTCTACCGTACCGTGAGCACGGTGAGTAGTAATAGCGACGTTACTGGCGTCGGGGACTTCTTGTTTACTCGGAAAAGATCATCGCGAACGTTATTTATTGCTACTGTTGTTATTCTTGTTAGCGGCGGCGGCGGCGGTGGCGGTAGTCGTAGCAGCGTCGTCATCATCCTCTCGTGAGGATAAACTCACGACGTGTTATTAGCAATAGCGTGACTTGCTTTTGATATTCTGCGTGCCAATACTCAACGGTTTTGTGAACGGCGAATCGGTAACGAATAAAAGACTAATCGCGCATAAAAGACTAATCGTGCATAAGGTACGTCATTCGAAAGCGATGAATAAGTTATTATTCGTGATAGTCGTCCTATTGAATAACGTGTAGTGCTTTTAGAACGACAAGCGAAAAAAGGAGGTTTTTCATAGCGTTAGCGCTGATCCTAACGCTGCTACGACGAATAACGTTTACTAATACTGAATTATTTCACGATTCCAAACGATCCATGGAATTCCATCAGGAGAAGCGCCAGAAGGTAAGAACGCTCGCGTGATTCTCTTTCGTACTGCGATTCGGGATAAATTTTAAGCCTTTCCGAACGAATAAATTAATAAAGACCGAAACCGGAACGGTAAAACAATCGATTAATAAATAAATTAGTAACAACAAATTAACACGTTAAATAAACTGCATATTAACGATTCCTTCATTTTAATTAATAATATTTAATAATGATGATATTTAATAATGTTTAATAACAATTAATAATAAATTAATAAGTTAAATATCATTTAATAATTTGTTAATTTTAATGATCTAATAATAAATGGAGAAAATTTATAATTTACAATTATTGTTTAATTTATAACAATAAATAATAATAATTTATATTATTGTTATTAAATAATAATATAATATTATCAAAGTATAAATATTATTATTATAGGAATATTATATTCAATTATATAATATATACTATAATATTTAATATACTTAATATTTATAATATTAAATATTAATATATTTAATATTTATATTGAATATGTGATATTATTACATGATATTATAATATTGTTATATAAATATTATTATTATATCAATATAAATATTATTAAATGTATTAATCAAATATATCATTAAATATATTTAAATACATATAAAATACTATTATTACATATTTATATATAAAATATTCTTAAATATATTAATTAAATAATAATATAAATTATTCTTAAATAATAATAATTTATAATGATAATTTATATTATTATTATTAAATAATAATAATCTATATTATTATTAAAGTTTAATGATTAAAATTATTTACAGTAATAAATTAATTAATAATATAGAGTAATATCTAATGACGCTAATAGGTATTAATTAATTAATTCATTAAACGAAAACAATTAATTCCTTATATCAGTAATGACGATAATGACACGAATGAATAATCCGAGGAATAGATTAATACATAACGAGTTCAATAAAATAGGTCACAGGAAAATATTAATTTAATATAGAACAGTCATCTTTATACTTTTATATTAAAAGGGAATTAAAAAAAAAAAAAAAATTAAAACCTCGCCCACGACAAAAGCAAAAAAAAACCGAAACACAAACAGAAAGACAGTTCTACCCGGGCCCACGGGCAGGGAGGCCAGGTCTACCCCGGGCCCACGGGCAGGGAGGCCTGGTCTACCCGGGCCCACGGGCAGGGAGGCCTGGTCTACCCCGGGCACCGGGCAGGGAGGCCAGGTCTACGCCGAGCACCGGGCAGGGAGGCCTGGTCTAC
>NW_028121405.1:32500-40000 GCF_965183815.1 Platalea leucorodia
CGACGGCCTTAACACCGGCAGAGCCGGCCCGACCGTGGAGCCTCTCCGACGCGCCCGAGGCGCCTTGACGATGCCGGCAAGGCAGCGGAGGCCCCACGGCCACGGTTCCTGGGACAGCGACGGCCGCGCGCGCCCCGCCGCCACCCGGGGGTGGGCGGCGGACGCGGGGCCCTGCGTGCGGGCGGGAGGGCAGCGTCGGCTGAGAGCCGCCCCGACGGCCTTAACACCGGCAGAGCCGGCCCGACCGTGGAGCCTCTCCGACGCGCCCGAGGTGCCTTGACGATGCCGGCAAGGCAGCGGAGGCCCCACGGCCACGGTTCCTGGGACAGCGACGGCCGCGCGCGCCCCGCCGCCACCCGGGGGTGGGCGGCGGACGCGGGGCCCTGCGTGCGGGCGGGAGGGCAGCGTCGGCTGAGAGCCGCCCCGACGGCCTTAACACCGGCAGAGCCGGCCCGACCGTGGAGCCTCTCCGACGCGCCCGAGGCGCCTTGACGATGCCGGCAAGGCAGCGGAGGCCCCACGGCCACGGTTCCTGGGACAGCGACGGCCGCGCGCGCCCCGCCGCCACCCGGGGGTGGGCGGCGGACGCGGGGCCCTGCGTGCGGGCGGGAGGGCAGCGTCGGCTGAGAGCCACCCCGACGGCCTTAACACCGGCAGAGCCGGCCCGACCGTGGAGCCTCTCCGACGCGCCCGAGGCGCCTTGACGATGCCGGCAAGGCAGCGGAGGCCCCACGGCCACGGTTCCTGGGACAGCGACGGCCGCGCGCGCCCCGCCGCCACCCGGGGGTGGGCGGCGGACGCGGGGCCCTGCGTGCGGGCGGGAGGGCAGCGTCGGCTGAGAGCCGCCCCGACGGCCTTAACACCGGCAGAGCCGGCCCGACCGTGGAGCCTCTCCGACGCGCCCGAGGCGCCTTGACGATGCCGGCAAGGCAGCGGAGGCCCCACGGCCACGGTTCCTGGGACAGCGACGGCCGCGCGCGCCCCGCCGCCACCCGGGGGTGGGCGGCGGACGCGGGGCTCTGCGTGCGGGCGAGCGGGCAACGTCCGCGAGAGGTGCTCCGACGGCCTGAACACCGGCAGAGCCGGCCCGCCGCGGAGCCTCTCCGACGTGCCTGGGGACGCCTCAGCGGGCGCTGCCTGGGGGTCTGGATCGGTAATAACGGGGGAGCGGGAGGTGCCGCCGGCCACCCGCTCCAGACGATTCCCTTCACTGAGGTCAACGGGACCGGGGGAAAGCTGCGGCTAGCTCAAGTCCCCCGGTCTTCCAGCGTTCGAGAGTGCTGGCGACCGCCGCCGGCCGCCAGTCTTTGCCCAGCCCGCAGGGAACCGCTTCCCCCGGGGAAAAAAAAAAAAAACAAACGACGCCAGGAAGGCTTGACAGCCCCGGCCGTCTGCGTTCGGCTGCCGGCCACCGCGACCGGTCCGCCGCTCTCGGCCCGCTTCGCGGGCCCCGGCTTAGGGCCGGCGGAAAAAAAAGGGCGAGGCGCCGCCACCTCGCCCGTGCTACGCAGTCCCTTCACCGAGCCCTCCGGCGCTCCGAGAAGCCAGGGCAAGCCAGACACCACGGGCCGCCCACGTATGGCTCGTGCCGGCAAAAGGAGGGCGAGGCGCCGCCGCCTCCGCCCGCGCCGTCCTCGGGCTCTCGGGGGCCGGGGAAAGCCGCGGCAGGCTCGAAACCCCCGGCCGTCTGCGTTCGGCTGCCGGCCACCGCGACCGGCCGCCGCTCTCTGCGCCCGCTTCGCGGGCCCCGGCTTAGGGCCGGAGAAAAAGGGCGAGGTGCCGCCAGCCTCGCCCATGCCACACCACTGGGCCCTCCGGAGCCGGGGCAAGCCGCGGCAGGCTCGAAACCCCCGGTCGTCTGCTTCCGCCATATGCCGGCAGTAAGCTCGCATCATCATCGGGCCCCGTGCGGGACCGGGGAGGAGAAAGCGCCGCAGAGGCTGGACCCCCTTCCCCGGCCTTGCGCGTTCGAGTGCCGGCGACCACCGCCGGCCGCCGGTCTTTGCCCTTGATCCCCGCGGAGGGGTCTGCCGTTCCCTCTCGTGCCGCTCTGCCAACGGCCGCTCGCTAGCCCTGCTCCGGAGACGAGTCACCGCTCGCTCCTATAGTATGGACCGGTACGTCGCCGCCCCCAGAAAGATCCAAGACGGCCGTCTCCGCCCACCGGGGAGGCGCGCCAGCGACGCCGACTTTTACGATGACGTAACTGGAGGCAGCACAGAGCAGCGACCCCTTCGGCAGCTCCGAGGAAGCGGAGGGGACAACAGGTCTACCGCTCAGCCCCGGAAATGCGACTAAGTCCCGCCGGAGCCGGGTAGACCTGGCCTCCCTGTCCGACGGACGCTCCGGCAGCGACAGGCCGGGGTCGCCGGCCGCCGCTGGCGGCCGACCCGGGCTCCCGGAGCCGGGTAGACCTGGCAGCCGCCGCACGCGCGCCGGAGCCGGGTAGACCTGACAGCCGCCGACCCGGTCTCCGGAGCCGGGTAGACCTGGAAGCCGCCGCACGCGCGCCGGAGCCGGGTAGACCTGACAGCCGCTGCCTGCGCCGGAGCCGGGTAGACCTGGCAGCCGCTGCCGGCGCCGGAGCCGGGTAGACCTGGCAGCCGCCGCCGGCGCCGGAGCCGGGTAGACCTGGCGGCCGCCGCCGGCGCCGGAGCCGGGTAGACCTGACAGCCGCCGCCGGCGCCGGAGCCGGGTAGACCTGACGGCCACTGCCGGCGCCGGAGCCGGGTAGGCCTGCGGGCCGCTGCCGGCACCGGAGCCGGGTAGACCTGACAGCCGCCGAACCGGTCTCCGGAGCCGGGTAGACCTGACAGCCGCCGCCGGCGCCGGAGCCGGGTAGACCTGCGGGCCGCCGCCGGCGCCGGAGCCGGGTAGACCTGATGGCCACTGCCGGCGCCGGAGCCGGGTAGGCCTGCGGGCCGCTGCCGGCACCGGAGCCGGGTAGACCTGACAGCCGCCGACCCGGTCTCCGGAGCCGGGTAGACCTGGAAGCCGCCGCACGCGCGCCGGAGCCGGGTAGACCTGGCAGCCGCCGCCGGCGCCGGAGCCGGGTAGACCTGGCGGCCGCCGCCGGCGCCGGAGCCGGGTAGACCTGACGGCCACTGCCGGCGCCGGAGCCGGGTAGACCTGGCAGCCGCCGCGCGCGCGCGCCGGAGCCGGGTAGACCTGGCGGCCGCCGCCGGCGCCGGAGCCGGGTAGGCCTGCGGGCCGCTGCCGGCGCCGGAGCCGGGTAGACCTGGCAGCCGCTGCCGGCGCCGGAGCCGGGTAGACCTGTCGGCCGCCGCGCGCGCGCCGGAGCCGGGTAGACCTGGCGGCCGCCGCCGGCGCCGGAGCCGGGTAGACCTGCGGGCCGCTGCCGGCGCCGGAGCCGGGTAGACCTGTCGGCCGCCGCGCGCGCGCCGGAGCCGGGTAGACCTGGCGGCCGCCGCCGGCGCCGGAGCCGGGTAGACCTGCGGGCCGCTGCCGGCGCCGGAGCCGGGTAGACCTGGCAGCCACCGCCGGCGCCGGCGCCGGGTAGACCTGGCAGCCGCTGCCGGCGCCGGAGCCGGGTAGACCTGACGGCCGCTGCCTGCGCCGGAGCCGGGTAGACCTGCGGGCCGCTGCCGGAGCCGGGTAGACCTGTCGGCCCCCGAGGAGCCCGGTAGACCTGCCGGCCGCTCTGTGCTCCCGAGCCGGCTGGACCGTGCGACCCGGTTCTCCCGGCCGGGTTCGGGTGCGGGGGGGGGGGGGCGGCGGCGGAGGCGGGTGGGGGGGGGTGTGCAATTTTTCGATATTTAAGGGAATCCGGTACAGAGGCCACCCTCTCCCGGTTCTGCCGGCCGGGGAGGGCCGGGTCATTCCCCCCCCCCCCCCCCGCCGTTTCCGAGATTTAAGCGCTTCTAACGAAAAGGCAGTAAGTTTAAACGTACTGTCTCATGCAAGACTTATTTGACCTTCTTCGCTTTCCAGATTAAACATCAATAAAATATTAATAAACAACTTTTTAAATTTTTTATTTCTTTTTTTTTTTTTTTTAAAAAAAAAAAACACCCGCCGCACTCAAACGCGCGCACGCCCCTTCCCCGACCCGGTGGTCCGCCGCGCGCTGGCCGGCTTCACCGCCCCGGCCAGCCTCTCCGCTCCGTCTGCCCCCCTCGAACACACGCTCTGGCCGGCGGGGGACCGGGTAGAGGCGGCGGCCCCCATCGCGAGCCGCCCGGCTCCCCGGCGTGAGTTTGCCGTCCGCCGGGAGGCTTTAGGACCCCGGGCGCCCGTAGCCGGGTCCGGGTCCCGGCGCCGCCGGGCGCTCGGCGGCTTTTGTTTTTGGTTTCGCGGTGTGGGGTTTGGGGGGGGCTGGGGGGGGGGCGGGGGTGGGGTGGGGTGTGCGTTTTGTTCCTTTTTTTTTTCCCCGCTTGCCATCGTTTTATTTTACTCTGACCTTTTAAAACACAATAAATAGATTAAAACACACGTCTGCGATCCTGCAGACGCGCCCGCCCCCCGCGACATACGCGTCTCAGACACGCGCGCGCACCCCCCCCCCCCACGCACCCCCCCCACCCCCACCCCCCCCCCCCCACGCCTTGCCCCCCCCCCCCCCTCGCCCCAGCACGTAGCCCGCGTGCGTGTGCTCCCCCTCCCTCCCTCCCTGCGCTGCAGTTGCAGACCCGCAGCCCGGTAGGCGCGGCCCCTCCCCGACCCCAGACTCGCCGGCGCCCTGGAGCAGCAGGGGTCGGGGGGTGGTCCCCCCGTTGCCCGGCAACCGGGCCCCTGCCCGCAAGGAAAGGGCAGCGGTTCCCGCCGCGCCAACGGTCCTGCGCTCAGCCGCGGCGGCAGCGACAGGGAAGGGAGGCTGGCGCAGAGGCAGGCGAGAGCGGTCGGCGAGCAGGCAGGGAGCCTGGCGCAGAGGTAGGCTGGGGACGGGGTGGGGCGGGGGGCCCGCGTCTCCTTTCGGAGAAGATTTCTGTTTGGGTCGGTTAGGGTTTTTTTTTTCCTTCCCTTCTGCGTTTTTTCTCCTCTTTTTCTGACTGAGTGAGCGGGAGAGAAAGGCGGGAGCCGGGGCACGGGCACGGGCACGGGCAGGGTAGCAACTCGGCAGCCAGGGTGAGAGACCGCCCGCCCCCGGGACTCCCCTCTGGCGCCCGGGCACGGAGCCGGCAGGAATGCCGCTGGGTCCTAAAGTCTCCCGCCTGCCTTCCCCGGGGCGGCAAACGTGCCGTAGGAAGGCGGGGGTGGGGGGGGGGGGGGGCCGGGGGGCTAGCGGGGGGGATGGGGGGGGGGGGCGGGGGGGGCACGACGGCGTCAGCGGGAGGCGCGCGCGCGCGCTCCGCGTGCCTAACGTGCGCCCGTCTGGGGGGCGGGCGGGCGGGCGCGGGCCTGCGCCCACGCGCGTGGAGCGGCGGGCGAGGGGTTCGGGCCGGGGGTTACGTTTGTGGGCGAGCCGGGCGCCTCTCCGGGGGCGGGGGGTTCGGGGGGGGCACGTGCCCGCGCCGGGGGCCTGTTTAGTTTGGGGTGCGCGCACGCGGGAAGAAACGAAAAAGATTCGCGACGCTGTTGATGACGCCGCCTTCTCTGTTACAGCCCGCGTTGCCGGCGGCGTCGGTGTCCGGGCCCGCGCCCTTGCCGGTCGAAGCCGTCCCTGGGAAAGCAGCCGCCGCCGGCCTCGGCCCGGGCAGAGACGTGGGTCCCCAGGGCCGGGCTCCAGCGACCGCGCGGCAGGGCCCCGGCCGGGGCCGGCGGAGAGAGAGGCGGGCCGCGCTTCTAACAGACGGCCATCGGCGTTTCCGTCGCCGGCGGGATGCGTCGGAGCGGTGAGTCCCGCCGAGAGGACGGGCCCGGCGGCCTCAGGCGAGGGGGGACGGCTCCTTTGCCGGCGGCGGGGAGACGGCCCCGGGCGGGCCCGATCTTCCGGCACGGCGGCCGCGAGAGCGCCTCGTCTCCGAGGACGCTCGGCTAAGTCGGCCCGGGCCGCGGGGAGCGTTCGTCGGGCACGTGGCCGGCCAGGACTTTGCTCAGAGGCCTGCGAGACCGCCGTCCCTCGGAGGCCCGGCCGCGTCCCCGGAGAGGCCTTCTCAGGGACGGAGGCCCGTCCCGGGAATCGCGGCGCCGGCTGGGCTGGGCTGGGCTGGGCCGGGCCGGGCCGGGCCGGGCCGGGGCGGGCGAGAGGCCCGTCCGGCTAACGAGTGACGGCCCGTGTTTTTCTCCGCTCCGGCCAGGTCTCGAGGCGACGTGGAAGGGGCTTGCCGCCCCAGGCCGAAAGCAGCTTCGCCCGGAGCCCCCGCGGAAGGTAGGCCGGCGACCCCCCGCCGCGGCCGCGCCGGGACGGACCCGATCAGGTAGCGGCCGCGAGCGAGGGCGCGGGGAACGCGGCCCCCGGCGGGCGGCGAGAGAAAAGAATAAAGGAAGGTTCTAAGGGGTAAAAGGGGAAAGAAAAAAAAAAAAAAAAAAAAAAAAAGAAAAAAAGAGAAAGGGAAAAGAGAGAAACGATAATAAAAAAGGAGGCGGGGCGGGCGGGCGCTTCTGTACACGGACCCCTGCGGGGGGGCCCGGCCTCGGGAGGCCTCTCGATCTGCCGCTGCCCGTTCGTTGTCGATCGCATCGACGCGCGCCGGCCCGCGTTTCACGAAGGTAAGGAACGATTCGTGAACCGGTCGCCGGCACGGGGATCGGTCGCGGGCGACGGAGCGGTACGGATTCGTGGCTATCGGGCGATCCCTACCGTGAAGGAATTCACGAATCGACTCACGGATCCGACGGTTTACCGCTCGCGCGTAAATACCGATCGGTCTCCCCCTCCGACGCGAGAGCGATCGCGTCGTGGCAAAAGAAAGGCTGCGTCGATTCGTTTCTTATCGATGAGTAGAACGCTACGGTAATAAAACAGCACCGCTCTAACGACACCGTTTAATAGGGTTAACGTCGTCGACGCTCCACGGAATTCTCTCCAAAAAGAAAGCGACGTTCTTAAGAAGGGCTCGGCCTGTCACGACGCGCAAACGATCGACACCGTTACGGAGCTCCAAACTAAAAATTAAAACCCCAAAAAACCCCACCAAAACCACCGGAAACTACTCCAACGTAAGTCATACCAAATCTAATTCTCTAGCGGTAAAAAAAATAAAAATTCTACCGTACCGTGAGCACGGTGAGTAGTAATAGCGACGTTACTGGCGTCGGGGACTTCTTGTTTACTCGGAAAAGATCATCGCGAACGTTATTTATTGCTACTGTTGTTATTCTTGTTAGCGGCGGCGGCGGCGGTGGCGGTAGTCGTAGCAGCGTCGTCATCATCCTCTCGTGAGGATAAACTCACGACGTGTTATTAGCAATAGCGTGACTTGCTTTTGATATTCTGCGTGCCAATACTCAACGGTTTTGTGAACGGCGAATCGGTAACGAATAAAAGACTAATCGCGCATAAAAGACTAATCGTGCATAAGGTACGTCATTCGAAAGCGATGAATAAGTTATTATTCGTGATAGTCGTCCTATTGAATAACGTGTAGTGCTTTTAGAACG
>NW_028121405.1:52500-60000 GCF_965183815.1 Platalea leucorodia
CGGCACACGCGCGCACGCGCGCGTACCCGCTCCGCGCGGCATCGGCCGGCCGGGGCTGACCCGCCCCCGAGGCCGGCCCGGCTGCAGATCGCGGGCGATCTGCGGGAGGGGGGACCGGCTCCCCCCTCGCCGCGGGAGCACCGGACGTGCTAGAGGAGGCAGCGACCCGCCGAGGCGGGCGCGACCCGGCCACCGAGGCCCCTGCCGGGGCGGCTCGCTCTGCAGCAGGCGGGGGTGCGGCGCCAGAGGCCAACGCGACCAGCGGCGGACAGCGGCGGTGGGGGACGCCCCCCTGCCGCCCGCGACACGCCGCGGGGCCCACCCTCGCCCGGGTGGCCCCGCTACTCGCTTTCTTTCCCCGGTTTCTCGCCTCAACCGCACCACCGCCCAGCGCTGCTCGCGGCCGGCACCCACGGGCACCCGGGACCGAGGCCGGCACCGGCACCTCGCGTGGTTTAGGACACCTGAGGGCTCGCGGGGCCACGCGGCCGTCACACAGCCCGGTTCGGTAAGGAAGCCCGAAGACCCCCCCCCTTTGCCCGGCGGGGGGAAGGAAGGCAACACCTCGCATGCGACGGGAAGCGAATTGGAAAGGAGACCACCCTGCCTGAACACCGGACACCGCCGTGGCACCCTATTACGGGGAGCACGGAAGTGCCGGCCCGCCGGGGGCCCTCTCCGACGCGACCCGAAAGGCCTCATCGATCAGTAAAGCAAAGAAAAAGGAGCGGAGGCCCCACGGCCACGGTTCCTGGGACAGCGACGGCCGCGCGCGCCCCGCCGCCACCCGGGGGTGGGCGGCGGACGCGGGGCCCTGCGTGCGGGCGGGAGGGCAGCGTCGGCTGAGAGCCGCCCCGACGGCCTTAACACCGGCAGAGCCGGCCCGACCGTGGAGCCTCTCCGACGCGCCCGAGGCGCCTTGACGATGCCGGCAAGGCAGCGGAGGCCCCACGGCCACGGTTCCTGGGACAGCGACGGCCGCGCGCGCCCCGCCGCCACCCGGGGGTGGGCGGCGGACGCGGGGCCCTGCGTGCGGGCGGGAGGGCAGCGTCGGCTGAGAGCCGCCCCGACGGCCTTAACACCGGCAGAGCCGGCCCGACCGTGGAGCCTCTCCGACGCGCCCGAGGCGCCTTGACGATGCCGGCAAGGCAGCGGAGGCCCCACGGCCACGGTTCCTGGGACAGCGACGGCCGCGCGCGCCCCGCCGCCACCCGGGGGTGGGCGGCGGACGCGGGGCCCTGCGTGCGGGCGGGAGGGCAGCGTCGGCTGAGAGCCGCCCCAACGGCCTTAACACCGGCAGAGCCGGCCCGACCGTGGAGCCTCTCCGACGCGCCCGAGGCGCCTTGACGATGCCGGCAAGGCAGCGGAGGCCCCACGGCCACGGTTCCTGGGACAGCGACGGCCGCGCGCGCCCCGCCGCCACCCGGGGGTGGGCGGCGGACGCGGGGCCCTGCGTGCGGGCGGGAGGGCAGCGTCGGCTGAGAGCCGCCCCGACGGCCTTAACACCGGCAGAGCCGGCCCGACCGTGGAGCCTCTCCGACGCGCCCGAGGCGCCTTGACGATGCCGGCAAGGCAGCGGAGGCCCCACGGCCACGGTTCCTGGGACAGCGACGGCCGCGCGCGCTCTGCCGCCACCCGGGGGTGGGCGGCGGACGCGGGGCTCTGCGTGCGGGCGAGCGGGCAACGTCCGCGAGAGGTGCTCCGACGGCCTGAACACCGGCAGAGCCGGCCCGCCGCGGAGCCTCTCCGACGTGCCTGGGGACGCCTCAGCGGGCGCTGCCTGGGGGTCTGGATCGGTAATAACGGGGGAGCGGGAGGTGCCGCCGGCCACCTGCTCCGGACGATTCCCTTCACTGAGGTCAACGGGACCGGGGGAAAGCTGCGGCTAGCTCAAGTCCCCCGGTCTTCCAGCGTTCGAGAGTGCTGGCGACCGCCGCCGGCCGCCAGTCTTTGCCCAGCCCGCAGGGAACCGCTTCCCCCGGGGAAAAAAAAAAAAAAACAAACGACGCCAGGAAGGCTTGACAGCCCCGGCCGTCTGCGTTCGGCTGCCGGCCACCGCGACCGGTCCGCCGCTCTCGGCCCGCTTCGCGGGCCCCGGCTTAGGGCCGGCGGAAAAAAAAGGACGAGGCGCCGCCACCTCGCCCGTGCTACGCAGTCCCTTCACCGAGCCCTCCGGCGCTCCGAGAAGCCAGGGCAAGCCAGACACCACGGGCCGCCCACGTATGGCTCGTGCCGGCAAAAGGAGGGCGAGGCGCCGCCGCCTACGCCCGCGCCGTCCTCGGGCTCTCGGGGGCCGGGGAAAGCCGCGGCAGGCTCGAAACCCCCGGCCGTCTGCGTTCGGCTGCCGGCCACCGCGACCGGTCCGCCGCTCTCTGCGCCCGCTTCGCGGGCCCCGGCTTAGGGCCGGCGGAAAAAAAAGGACGAGGCGCCGCCACCTCGCCCGTGCTACGCAGTCCCTTCACCGAGCCCTCCGGCGCTCCGAGAAGCCAGGGCAAGCCAGACACCACGGGCCGCCCACGTATGGCTCGTGCCGGCAAAAGGAGGGCGAGGCGCCGCCGCCTACGCCCGCGCCGTCCTCGGGCTCTCGGGGGCCGGGGAAAGCCGCGGCAGGCTCGAAACCCCCGGCCGTCTGCGTTCGGCTGCCGGCCACCGCGACCGGCCGCCGCTCTCTGCGCCCGCTTCGCGGGCCCCGGCTTAGGGCCGGAGAAAAAGGGCGAGGTGCCGCCAGCCTCGCCCATGCCACACCACTGGGCCCTCCGGAGCCGGGGCAAGCCGCGGCAGGCTCGAAACCCCCGGTCGTCTGCTTCCGCCATATGCCGGCAGTAAGCTCGCATCATCATCGGGCCCCGTGCGGGACCGGGGAGGAGAAAGCGCCGCAGAGGCTGGACCCCCTTCCCCGGCCTTGCGCGTTCGAGTGCCGGCGACCACCGCCGGCCGCCGGTCTTTGCCCTTGATCCCCGCGGAGGGGTCTGCCGTTCCCTCTCGTGCCGCTCTGCCAACGGCCGCTCGCTAGCCCTGCTCCGGAGACGAGTCACCGCTCGCTCCTATAGTAGGGACCGGTACGTCGCCGCCCCCAGAAAGATCCAAGACGGCCGTCTCCGCCCACCGGGGAGGCGCGCCAGCGACGCCGACTTTTACGATGACGTAACTGGAGGCAGCACAGAGCAGCGACCCCTTCGGCAGCTCCGAGGAAGCGGAGGGGACAACAGGTCTACCGCTCAGCCCCGGAAATGCGACTAAGTCCCGCCGGAGCCGGGTAGACCTGGCCGCCCTGTCCGACGGACGCTCCGGCAGCGACAGGCCGGGGTCGCCGGCCGCCGCTGGCGGCCGACCCGGGCTCCCGGAGCCGGGTAGACCTGGCAGCCGCCGCACGCGCGCCGGAGCCGGGTAGACCTGACAGCCGCCGACCCGGTCTCCGGAGCCGGGTAGACCTGGAAGCCGCCGCACGCGCGCCGGAGCCGGGTAGACCTGACAGCCGCTGCCTGCGCCGGAGCCGGGTAGACCTGGCAGCCGCTGCCGGCGCCGGAGCCGGGTAGACCTGACAGCCGCTGCCTGCGCCGGAGCCGGGTAGACCTGGCAGCCGCCGCCGGCGCCGGACCCGGGTAGACCTGACAGCCGCCGCCGGCGCCGGAGCCGGGTAGACCTGACGGCCGCCGCCGGCGCCGGAGCCGGGTAGGCCTGCGGGCCGCTGCCGGCACCGGAGCCGGGTAGACCTGACAGCCGCCGACCCGGTCTCCGGAGCCGGGTAGACCTGGAAGCCGCCGCACGCGCGCCGGAGCCGGGTAGACCTGGCGGCCGCCGCCGGCGCCGGAGCCGGGTAGACCTGCGGGCCGCCGCCGGCGCCGGAGCCGGGTAGACCTGACGGCCACTGCCGGCGCCGGAGCCGGGTAGGCCTGCGGGCCGCTGCCGGCACCGGAGCCGGGTAGACCTGACAGCCGCCGACCCGGTCTCCGGAGCCGGGTAGACCTGGAAGCCGCCGCACGCGCGCCGGAGCCGGGTAGACCTGGCGGCCGCCGCCGGCGCCGGAGCCGGGTAGACCTGCGGGCCGCTGCCGGCGCCGGAGCCGGGTAGACCTGGCAGCCGCCGCGCGCGCGCGCCGGAGCCGGGTAGACCTGGCAGCCGCCGCACGCGCGCCGGAGCCGGGTAGGCCTGCGGGCCGCTGCCGGCGCCGGAGCCGGGTAGACCTGGCAGCCGCTGCCGGCGCCGGAGCCGGGTAGACCTGTCGGCCGCCGCGCGCGCGCCGGAGCCGGGTAGACCTGCGGGCCGCCGCCGGCGCCGGAGCCGGGTAGACCTGGCGGCCGCCGCCGGCGCCGGAGCCGGGTAGACCTGCGGGCCGCTGCCGGCGCCGGAGCCGGGTAGACCTGGCAGCCACCGCCGGCGCCGGAGCCGGGTAGACCTGGCAGCCGGTGCCGGCGCCGGAGCCGGGTAGACCTGACGGCCGCTGCCTGCGCCGGAGCCGGGTAGACCTGCGGGCCGCTGCCGGAGCCGGGTAGACCTGTCGGCCCCCGAGGAGCCCGGTAGACCTGCCGGCCGCTCTGTGCTCCCGAGCCGGCTGGACCGTGCGACCCGGTTCTCCCGGCCGGGTTCGGGTGCGGGGGGGGGGGGCGGCGGCGGCGGCGGTGGGGGGGGGGGTGTGCAATTTTTCGATATTTAAGGGAATCCGGTACAGAGGCCACCCTCTCCCGGTTCTGCCGGCCGGGGAGGGCCGGGTCATTCCCCCCCCCCCCGCCGTTTCCGAGATTTAAGCGCTTCTAACGAAAAGGCAGTAAGTTTAAACGTACTGTCTCATGCAAGACTTATTTGACCTTCTTCGCTTTCCAGATTAAACATCAATAAAATATTAATAAACAACTTTTTAAATTTTTTATTTCTTTTTTTTTTTTAAAAAAAAAAAAACACCCGCCGCACTCAAACGCGCGCACGCCCCTTCCCCGACCCGGTGGTCCGCCGCGCGCTGGCCGGCTTCACCGCCCCGGCCAGCCTCTCCGCTCCGCCTGCCCCCCTCGAACACACGCTCTGGCCGGCGGGGGACCGGGTAGAGGCGGCGGCCCCCATCGCGAGCCGCCCGGCTCCCCGGCGTGAGTTTGCCGTCCGCCGGGAGGCTTTAGGACCCCAGGCGCCCGTAGCCGGGTCCGGGTCCCGGCGCCGCCGGGTGCTCGGCGGCTTTTGTTTTTGGTTTCGCGGTGTGGGGTTTGGGGGGGGCTGGGGGGGGGGCGGGGGGGGGTGGGGTGTGCGTTTTGTTCCTTTTTTTTTTCCCCGCTTGCCATCGTTTTATTTTACTCTGACCTTTTAAAACACAATAAATAGATTAAAACACACGTCTGCGATCCTGCAGACGCGCCCGCCCCCCGCGACATACGCGTCTCAGACACGCGCGCGCACCCCCCCCCCCCACGCACCCCCCCCACCCCCACCCCCCCCCCCCACGCCTTGCCCCCCCCCCCCCTCGCCCCAGCACGTAGCCCGCGTGCGTGTGCTCCCCCTCCCTCCCTCCCTGCGCTGCAGTTGCAGACCCGCAGCCCGGTAGGCGCGGCCCCTCCCCGACCCCAGACTCGCCGGCGCCCTGGAGCAGCAGGGGTCGGGGGGTGGTCCCCCCGTTGCCCGGCAACCGGGCCCCTGCCCGCAAGGAAAGGGCAGCGGTTCCCGCCGCGCCAACGGTCCTGCGCTCAGCCGCGGCGGCAGCGACAGGGAAGGGAGGCTGGCGCAGAGGCAGGCGAGAGCGGTCGGCGAGCAGGCAGGGAGCCTGGCGCAGAGGTAGGCTGGGGACGGGGTGGGGCGGGGGGCCCGCGTCTCCTTTCGGAGAAGATTTCTGTTTGGGTCGGTTAGGGTTTTTTTTTTCCTTCCCTTCTGCGTTTTTTCTCCTCTTTTTCTGACTGAGTGAGCGGGAGAGAAAGGCGGGAGCCGGGGCACGGGCACGGGCACGGGCAGGGTAGCAACTCGGCAGCCAGGGTGAGAGACCGCCCGCCCCCGGGACTCCCCTCTGGCGCCCGGGCACGGAGCCGGCAGGAATGCCGCTGGGTCCTAAAGTCTCCCGCCTGCCTTCCCCGGGGCGGCAAACGTGCCGTAGGAAGGCCGGGGGGGGGGGGGGGGGGGGGGGGCCGGGGGGCTAGCGGGGGGGATGGGGGGGGGGGGGCGGGGGGGGCACGACGGCGTCAGCGGGAGGCGCGCGCGCGCGCGCGCTCCGCGTGCCTAACGTGCGCCCGTCTGGGGGGCGGGCGGGCGCGCGCGGGCCTGCGCCCACGCGCGTGGAGCGGCGGGCGAGGGGTTCGGGCCGGGGGTTACGTTTGTGGGCGAGCCGGGCGCCTCTCCGGGGGCGGGGGGTTCGGGGGGGGGGCACGTGCCCGCGCCGGGGGCCTGTTTAGTTTGGGGTGCGCGCACGCGGGAAGAAACGAAAAAGATTCGCGACGCTGTTGATGACGCCGCCTTCTCTGTTACAGCCCGCGTTGCCGGCGGCGTCGGTGTCCGGGCCCGCGCCCTTGCCGGTCGAAGCCGTCCCTGGGAAAGCAGCCGCCGCCGGCCTCGGCCCGGGCAGAGACGTGGGTCCCCAGGGCCGGGCTCCAGCGACCGCGCGGCAGGGCCCCGGCCGGGGCCGGCGGAGAGAGAGGCGGGCCGCGCTTCTAACAGACGGCCATCGGCGTTTCCGTCGCCGGCGGGATGCGTCGGAGCGGTGAGTCCCGCCGAGAGGACGGGCCCGGCGGCCTCAGGCGAGGGGGGACGGCTCCTTTGCCGGCGGCGGGGAGACGGCCCCGGGCGGGCCCGATCTTCCGGCACGGCGGCCGCGAGAGCGCCTCGTCTCCGAGGACGCTCGGCTAAGTCGGCCCGGGCCGCGGGGAGCGTTCGTCGGGCACGTGGCCGGCCAGGACTTTGCTCAGAGGCCTGCGAGACCGCCGTCCCTCGGAGGCCCGGCCGCGTCCCCGGAGAGGCCTTCTCAGGGACGGAGGCCCGTCCCGGGAATCGCGGCGCCGGCTGGGCTGGGCTGGGCTGGGCCGGGCCGGGCCGGGCCGGGCCGGGGCGGGCGAGAGGCCCGTCCGGCTAACGAGTGACGGCCCGTGTTTTTCTCCGCTCCGGCCAGGTCTCGAGGCGACGTGGAAGGGGCTTGCCGCCCCAGGCCGAAAGCAGCTTCGCCCGGAGCCCCCGCGGAAGGTAGGCCGGCGACCCCCCGCCGCGGCCGCGCCGGGACGGACCCGATCAGGTAGCGGTCGCGAGCGAGGGCGCGGGGAACGCGGCCCCCGGCGGGCGGCGAGAGAAAAGAATAAAGGAAGGTTCTAAGGGGTAAAAGGGGGAAAAAAAAAAAAAAAAAAAAAGAAAAAAAGAGAAAGGGAAAAGAGAGAAACGATAATAAAAAAGGAGGCGGGGCGGGCGGGCGCTTCTGTACACGGACCCCTGCGGGGGGGCCCGGCCTCGGGAGGCCTCTCGATCTGCCGCTGCCCGTTCGTTGTCGATCGCATCGACGCGCGCCGGCCTGCGTTTCACGAAGGTAAGGAACGATTCGTGAACCGG
>NW_028121405.1:75000-82500 GCF_965183815.1 Platalea leucorodia
CGTCACACAGCCCGGTTCGGTAAGGAAGCCCGAAGACCCCCCCCCTTTGCCCGGCGGGGGGAAGGAAGGCAACACCTCGCATGCGACGGGAAGCGAATTGGAAAGGAGACCACCCTGCCTGAACACCGGACACCGCCGTGGCACCCTATTACGGGGAGCACGGAAGTGCCGGCCCGCCGGGGGCCCTCTCCGACGCGACCCGAAAGGCCTCATCGATCAGTAAAGCAAAGAAAAAGGAGCGGAGGCCCCACGGCCACGGTTCCTGGGACAGCGACGGCCGCGCGCGCCCCGCCGCCACCCGGGGGTGGGCGGCGGACGCGGGGCCCTGCGTGCGGGCGGGAGGGCAGCGTCGGCTGAGAGCCGCCCCGACGGCCTTAACACCGGCAGAGCCGGCCCGACCGTGGAGCCTCTCCGACGCGCCCGAGGCGCCTTGACGATGCCGGCAAGGCAGCGGAGGCCCCACGGCCACGGTTCCTGGGACAGCGACGGCCGCGCGCGCCCCGCCGCCACCCGGGGGTGGGCGGCGGACGCGGGGCCCTGCGTGCGGGCGGGAGGGCAGCGTCGGCTGAGAGCCGCCCCGACGGCCTTAACACCGGCAGAGCCGGCCCGACCGTGGAGCCTCTCCGACGCGCCCGAGGCGCCTTGACGATGCCGGCAAGGCAGCGGAGGCCCCACGGCCACGGTTCCTGGGACAGCGACGGCCGCGCGCGCCCCGCCGCCACCCGGGGGTGGGCGGCGGACGCGGGGCCCTGCGTGCGGGCGGGAGGGCAGCGTCGGCTGAGAGCCGCCCCGACGGCCTTAACACCGGCAGAGCCGGCCCGACCGTGGAGCCTCTCCGACGCGCCCGAGGCGCCTTGACGATGCCGGCAAGGCAGCGGAGGCCCCACGGCCACGGTTCCTGGGACAGCGACGGCCGCGCGCGCCCCGCCGCCACCCGGGGGTGGGCGGCGGACGCGGGGCCCTGCGTGCGGGCGGGAGGGCAGCGTCGGCTGAGAGCCGCCCCGACGGCCTTAACACCGGCAGAGCCGGCCCGACCGTGGAGCCTCTCCGACGCGCCCGAGGCGCCTTGACGATGCCGGCAAGGCAGCGGAGGCCCCACGGCCACGGTTCCTGGGACAGCGACGGCCGCGCGCGCTCTGCCGCCACCCGGGGGTGGGCGGCGGACGCGGGGCTCTGCGTGCGGGCGAGCGGGCAACGTCCGCGAGAGGTGCTCCGACGGCCTGAACACCGGCAGAGCCGGCCCGCCGCGGAGCCTCTCCGACGTGCCTGGGGACGCCTCAGCGGGCGCTGCCTGGGGGTCTGGATCGGTAATAACGGGGGAGCGGGAGGTGCCGCCGGCCACCTGCTCCGGACGATTCCCTTCACTGAGGTCAACGGGACCGGGGGAAAGCTGCGGCTAGCTCAAGTCCCCCGGTCTTCCAGCGTTCGAGAGTGCTGGCGACCGCCGCCGGCCGCCAGTCTTTGCCCAGCCCGCAGGGAACCGCTTCCCCCGGGAAAAAAAAAAAAAAAACAAACGACGCCAGGAAGGCTTGACAGCCCCGGCCGTCTGCGTTCGGCTGCCGGCCACCGCGACCGGTCCGCCGCTCTCGGCCCGCTTCGCGGGCCCCGGCTTAGGGCCGGCGGAAAAAAAAGGACGAGGCGCCGCCACCTCGCCCGTGCTACGCAGTCCCTTCACCGAGCCCTCCGGCGCTCCGAGAAGCCAGGGCAAGCCAGACACCACGGGCCGCCCACGTATGGCTCGTGCCGGCAAAAGGAGGGCGAGGCGCCGCCGCCTACGCCCGCGCCGTCCTC
Source organism: Platalea leucorodia (assembly GCF_965183815.1). NCBI lineage: Eukaryota > Metazoa > Chordata > Aves > Pelecaniformes > Threskiornithidae > Platalea > Platalea leucorodia. The sequence continues at coordinate 76,792 of NW_028121405.1, forward strand.
GGGCTCTCGGGGGCCGGGGAAAGCCGCGGCAGGCTCGAAACCCCCGGCCGTCTGCGTTCGGCTGCCGGCCACCGCGACCGGTCCGCCGCTCTCTGCGCCCGCTTCGCGGGCCCCGGCTTAGGGCCGGCGGAAAAAAAAGGACGAGGCGCCGCCACCTCGCCCGTGCTACGCAGTCCCTTCACCGAGCCCTCCGGCGCTCCGAGAAGCCAGGGCAAGCCAGACACCACGGGCCGCCCACGTATGGCTCGTGCCGGCAAAAGGAGGGCGAGGCGCCGCCGCCTACGCCCGCGCCGTCCTCGGGCTCTCGGGGGCCGGGGAAAGCCGCGGCAGGCTCGAAACCCCCGGCCGTCTGCGTTCGGCTGCCGGCCACCGCGACCGGCCGCCGCTCTCTGCGCCCGCTTCGCGGGCCCCGGCTTAGGGCCGGAGAAAAAGGGCGAGGTGCCGCCAGCCTCGCCCATGCCACACCACTGGGCCCTCCGGAGCCGGGGCAAGCCGCGGCAGGCTCGAAACCCCCGGTCGTCTGCTTCCGCCATATGCCGGCAGTAAGCTCGCATCATCATCGGGCCCCGTGCGGGACCGGGGAGGAGAAAGCGCCGCAGAGGCTGGACCCCCTTCCCCGGCCTTGCGCGTTCGAGTGCCGGCGACCACCGCCGGCCGCCGGTCTTTGCCCTTGATCCCCGCGGAGGGGTCTGCCGTTCCCTCTCGTGCCGCTCTGCCAACGGCCGCTCGCTAGCCCTGCTCCGGAGACGAGTCACCGCTCGCTCCTATAGTAGGGACCGGTACGTCGCCGCCCCCAGAAAGATCCAAGACGGCCGTCTCCGCCCACCGGGGAGGCGCGCCAGCGACGCCGACTTTTACGATGACGTAACTGGAGGCAGCACAGAGCAGCGACCCCTTCGGCAGCTCCGAGGAAGCGGAGGGGACAACAGGTCTACCGCTCAGCCCCGGAAATGCGACTAAGTCCCGCCGGAGCCGGGTAGACCTGGCCGCCCTGTCCGACGGACGCTCCGGCAGCGACAGGCCGGGGTCGCCGGCCGCCGCTGGCGGCCGACCCGGGCTCCCGGAGCCGGGTAGACCTGGCAGCCGCCGCACGCGCGCCGGAGCCGGGTAGACCTGACAGCCGCCGACCCGGTCTCCGGAGCCGGGTAGACCTGGAAGCCGCCGCACGCGCGCCGGAGCCGGGTAGACCTGACAGCCGCTGCCTGCGCCGGAGCCGGGTAGACCTGGCAGCCGCTGCCGGCGCCGGAGCCGGGTAGACCTGACAGCCGCTGCCTGCGCCGGAGCCGGGTAGACCTGGCAGCCGCCGCCGGCGCCGGACCCGGGTAGACCTGACAGCCGCCGCCGGCGCCGGAGCCGGGTAGACCTGACGGCCGCCGCCGGCGCCGGAGCCGGGTAGGCCTGCGGGCCGCTGCCGGCACCGGAGCCGGGTAGACCTGACAGCCGCCGACCCGGTCTCCGGAGCCGGGTAGACCTGGAAGCCGCCGCACGCGCGCCGGAGCCGGGTAGACCTGGCGGCCGCCGCCGGCGCCGGAGCCGGGTAGACCTGCGGGCCGCTGCCGGCGCCGGAGCCGGGTAGACCTGGCAGCCGCCGCGCGCGCGCGCCGGAGCCGGGTAGACCTGGCAGCCGCCGCACGCGCGCCGGAGCCGGGTAGGCCTGCGGGCCGCTGCCGGCGCCGGAGCCGGGTAGACCTGGCAGCCGCTGCCGGCGCCGGAGCCGGGTAGACCTGTCGGCCGCCGCGCGCGCGCCGGAGCCGGGTAGACCTGCGGGCCGCCGCCGGCGCCGGAGCCGGGTAGACCTGGCGGCCGCCGCCGGCGCCGGAGCCGGGTAGACCTGCGGGCCGCTGCCGGCGCCGGAGCCGGGTAGACCTGGCAGCCACCGCCGGCGCCGGAGCCGGGTAGACCTGGCAGCCGGTGCCGGCGCCGGAGCCGGGTAGACCTGACGGCCGCTGCCTGCGCCGGAGCCGGGTAGACCTGCGGGCCGCTGCCGGAGCCGGGTAGACCTGTCGGCCCCCGAGGAGCCCGGTAGACCTGCCGGCCGCTCTGTGCTCCCGAGCCGGCTGGACCGTGCGACCCGGTTCTCCCGGCCGGGTTCGGGTGCGGGGGGGGGGGCGGCGGCGGCGGCGGTGGGGGGGGGGGGTGTGCAATTTTTCGATATTTAAGGGAATCCGGTACAGAGGCCACCCTCTCCCGGTTCTGCCGGCCGGGGAGGGCCGGGTCATTCCCCCCCCCCCCGCCGTTTCCGAGATTTAAGCGCTTCTAACGAAAAGGCAGTAAGTTTAAACGTACTGTCTCATGCAAGACTTATTTGACCTTCTTCGCTTTCCAGATTAAACATCAATAAAATATTAATAAACAACTTTTTAAATTTTTTATTTCTTTTTTTTTTTTAAAAAAAAAAAAACACCCGCCGCACTCAAACGCGCGCACGCCCCTTCCCCGACCCGGTGGTCCGCCGCGCGCTGGCCGGCTTCACCGCCCCGGCCAGCCTCTCCGCTCCGCCTGCCCCCCTCGAACACACGCTCTGGCCGGCGGGGGACCGGGTAGAGGCGGCGGCCCCCATCGCGAGCCGCCCGGCTCCCCGGCGTGAGTTTGCCGTCCGCCGGGAGGCTTTAGGACCCCAGGCGCCCGTAGCCGGGTCCGGGTCCCGGCGCCGCCGGGTGCTCGGCGGCTTTTGTTTTTGGTTTCGCGGTGTGGGGTTTGGGGGGGGCTGGGGGGGGGGCGGGGGGGGGTGGGGTGTGCGTTTTGTTCCTTTTTTTTTTCCCCGCTTGCCATCGTTTTATTTTACTCTGACCTTTTAAAACACAATAAATAGATTAAAACACACGTCTGCGATCCTGCAGACGCGCCCGCCCCCCGCGACATACGCGTCTCAGACACGCGCGCGCACCCCCCCCCCCCACGCACCCCCCCCACCCCCACCCCCCCCCCCCACGCCTTGCCCCCCCCCCCCCTCGCCCCAGCACGTAGCCCGCGTGCGTGTGCTCCCCCTCCCTCCCTCCCTGCGCTGCAGTTGCAGACCCGCAGCCCGGTAGGCGCGGCCCCTCCCCGACCCCAGACTCGCCGGCGCCCTGGAGCAGCAGGGGTCGGGGGGTGGTCCCCCCGTTGCCCGGCAACCGGGCCCCTGCCCGCAAGGAAAGGGCAGCGGTTCCCGCCGCGCCAACGGTCCTGCGCTCAGCCGCGGCGGCAGCGACAGGGAAGGGAGGCTGGCGCAGAGGCAGGCGAGAGCGGTCGGCGAGCAGGCAGGGAGCCTGGCGCAGAGGTAGGCTGGGGACGGGGTGGGGCGGGGGGCCCGCGTCTCCTTTCGGAGAAGATTTCTGTTTGGGTCGGTTAGGGTTTTTTTTTTCCTTCCCTTCTGCGTTTTTTCTCCTCTTTTTCTGACTGAGTGAGCGGGAGAGAAAGGCGGGAGCCGGGGCACGGGCACGGGCACGGGCAGGGTAGCAACTCGGCAGCCAGGGTGAGAGACCGCCCGCCCCCGGGACTCCCCTCTGGCGCCCGGGCACGGAGCCGGCAGGAATGCCGCTGGGTCCTAAAGTCTCCCGCCTGCCTTCCCCGGGGCGGCAAACGTGCCGTAGGAAGGCCGGGGGGGGGGGGGGGGGGGGGGGGCCGGGGGGCTAGCGGGGGGGATGGGGGGGGGGGGGCGGGGGGGGCACGACGGCGTCAGCGGGAGGCGCGCGCGCGCGCGCTCCGCGTGCCTAACGTGCGCCCGTCTGGGGGGCGGGCGGGCGCGCGCGGGCCTGCGCCCACGCGCGTGGAGCGGCGGGCGAGGGGTTCGGGCCGGGGGTTACGTTTGTGGGCGAGCCGGGCGCCTCTCCGGGGGCGGGGGGTTCGGGGGGGGGGCACGTGCCCGCGCCGGGGGCCTGTTTAGTTTGGGGTGCGCGCACGCGGGAAGAAACGAAAAAGATTCGCGACGCTGTTGATGACGCCGCCTTCTCTGTTACAGCCCGCGTTGCCGGCGGCGTCGGTGTCCGGGCCCGCGCCCTTGCCGGTCGAAGCCGTCCCTGGGAAAGCAGCCGCCGCCGGCCTCGGCCCGGGCAGAGACGTGGGTCCCCAGGGCCGGGCTCCAGCGACCGCGCGGCAGGGCCCCGGCCGGGGCCGGCGGAGAGAGAGGCGGGCCGCGCTTCTAACAGACGGCCATCGGCGTTTCCGTCGCCGGCGGGATGCGTCGGAGCGGTGAGTCCCGCCGAGAGGACGGGCCCGGCGGCCTCAGGCGAGGGGGGACGGCTCCTTTGCCGGCGGCGGGGAGACGGCCCCGGGCGGGCCCGATCTTCCGGCACGGCGGCCGCGAGAGCGCCTCGTCTCCGAGGACGCTCGGCTAAGTCGGCCCGGGCCGCGGGGAGCGTTCGTCGGGCACGTGGCCGGCCAGGACTTTGCTCAGAGGCCTGCGAGACCGCCGTCCCTCGGAGGCCCGGCCGCGTCCCCGGAGAGGCCTTCTCAGGGACGGAGGCCCGTCCCGGGAATCGCGGCGCCGGCTGGGCTGGGCTGGGCTGGGCCGGGCCGGGCCGGGCCGGGCCGGGGCGGGCGAGAGGCCCGTCCGGCTAACGAGTGACGGCCCGTGTTTTTCTCCGCTCCGGCCAGGTCTCGAGGCGACGTGGAAGGGGCTTGCCGCCCCAGGCCGAAAGCAGCTTCGCCCGGAGCCCCCGCGGAAGGTAGGCCGGCGACCCCCCGCCGCGGCCGCGCCGGGACGGACCCGATCAGGTAGCGGTCGCGAGCGAGGGCGCGGGGAACGCGGCCCCCGGCGGGCGGCGAGAGAAAAGAATAAAGGAAGGTTCTAAGGGGTAAAAGGGGGAAAAAAAAAAAAAAAAAAAAAGAAAAAAAGAGAAAGGGAAAAGAGAGAAACGATAATAAAAAAGGAGGCGGGGCGGGCGGGCGCTTCTGTACACGGACCCCTGCGGGGGGGCCCGGCCTCGGGAGGCCTCTCGATCTGCCGCTGCCCGTTCGTTGTCGATCGCATCGACGCGCGCCGGCCCGCGTTTCACGAAGGTAAGGAACGATTCGTGAACCGGTCGCCGGCACGGGGATCGGTCGCGGGCGACGGAGCGGTACGGATTCGTGGCTATCGGGCGATCCCTACCGTGAAGGAATTCACGAATCGACTCACGGATCCGACGGTTTACCGCTCGCGCGTAAATACCGATCGGTCTCCCCCTCCGACGCGAGAGCGATCGCGTCGTGGCAAAAGAAAGGCTGCGTCGATTCGTTTCTTATCGATGAGTAGAACGCTACGGTAATAAAACAGCACCGCTCTAACGACACCGTTTAATAGGGTTAACGTCGTCGACGCTCCACGGAATTCTCTCCAAAAAGAAAGCGACGTTCTTAAGAAGGGCTCGGCCTGTCACGACGCGCAAACGATCGACACCGTTACGGAGCTCCAAACTAAAAATTAAAACCCCAAAAAACCCCACCAAAACCACCGGAAACTACTCCAACGTAAGTCATACCAAATCTAATTCTCTAGCGGTAAAAAAAATAAAAATTCTACCGTACCGTGAGCACGGTGAGTAGTAATAGCGACGTTACTGGCGTCGGGGACTTCTTGTTTACTCGGAAAAGATCATCGCGAACGTTATTTATTGCTACTGTTGTTATTCTTGTTAGCGGCGGCGGCGGCGGTGGCGGTAGTCGTAGCAGCGTCGTCATCATCCTCTCGTGAGGATAAACTCACGACGTGTTATTAGCAATAGCGTGACTTGCTTTTGATATTCTGCG
>NW_028121405.1:95000-102500 GCF_965183815.1 Platalea leucorodia
CGGCGGTGGGGGACGCCCCCCTGCCGCCCGCGACACGCCGCGGGGCCCACCCTCGCCCGGGTGGCCCCGCTACTCGCTTTCTTTCCCCGGTTTCTCGCCTCAACCGCACCACCGCCCAGCGCTGCTCGCGGCCGGCACCCACGGGCACCCGGGACCGAGGCCGGCACCGGCACCTCGCGTGGTTTAGGACACCTGAGGGCTCGCGGGGCCACGCGGCCGTCACACAGCCCGGTTCGGTAAGGAAGCCCGAAGACCCCCCCCCTTTGCCCGGCGGGGGGAAGGAAGGCAACACCTCGCATGCGACGGGAAGCGAATTGGAAAGGAGACCACCCTGCCTGAACACCGGACACCGCCGTGGCACCCTATTACGGGGAGCACGGAAGTGCCGGCCCGCCGGGGGCCCTCTCCGACGCGACCCGAAAGGCCTCATCGATCAGTAAAGCAAAGAAAAAGGAGCGGAGGCCCCACGGCCACGGTTCCTGGGACAGCGACGGCCGCGCGCGCCCCGCCGCCACCCGGGGGTGGGCGGCGGACGCGGGGCCCTGCGTGCGGGCGGGAGGGCAGCGTCGGCTGAGAGCCGCCCCGACGGCCTTAACACCGGCAGAGCCGGCCCGACCGTGGAGCCTCTCCGACGCGCCCGAGGCGCCTTGACGATGCCGGCAAGGCAGCGGAGGCCCCACGGCCACGGTTCCTGGGACAGCGACGGCCGCGCGCGCCCCGCCGCCACCCGGGGGTGGGCGGCGGACGCGGGGCCCTGCGTGCGGGCGGGAGGGCAGCGTCGGCTGAGAGCCGCCCCGACGGCCTTAACACCGGCAGAGCCGGCCCGACCGTGGAGCCTCTCCGACGCGCCCGAGGCGCCTTGACGATGCCGGCAAGGCAGCGGAGGCCCCACGGCCACGGTTCCTGGGACAGCGACGGCCGCGCGCGCCCCGCCGCCACCCGGGGGTGGGCGGCGGACGCGGGGCCCTGCGTGCGGGCGGGAGGGCAGCGTCGGCTGAGAGCCGCCCCGACGGCCTTAACACCGGCAGAGCCGGCCCGACCGTGGAGCCTCTCCGACGCGCCCGAGGCGCCTTGACGATGCCGGCAAGGCAGCGGAGGCCCCACGGCCACGGTTCCTGGGACAGCGACGGCCGCGCGCGCCCCGCCGCCACCCGGGGGTGGGCGGCGGACGCGGGGCCCTGCGCGCGGGCGGGAGGGCAGCGTCGGCTGAGAGCCGCCCCGACGGCCTTAACACCGGCAGAGCCGGCCCGACCGTGGAGCCTCTCCGACGCGCCCGAGGCGCCTTGACGATGCCGGCAAGGCAGCGGAGGCCCCACGGCCACGGTTCCTGGGACAGCGACGGCCGCGCGCGCTCTGCCGCCACCCGGGGGTGGGCGGCGGACGCGGGGCTCTGCGTGCGGGCGAGCGGGCAACGTCCGCGAGAGGTGCTCCGACGGCCTGAACACCGGCAGAGCCGGCCCGCCGCGGAGCCTCTCCGACGTGCCTGGGGACGCCTCAGCGGGCGCTGCCTGGGGGTCTGGATCGGTAATAACGGGGGAGCGGGAGGTGCCGCCGGCCACCTGCTCCGGACGATTCCCTTCACTGAGGTCAACGGGACCGGGGGAAAGCTGCGGCTAGCTCAAGTCCCCCGGTCTTCCAGCGTTCGAGAGTGCTGGCGACCGCCGCCGGCCGCCAGTCTTTGCCCAGCCCGCAGGGAACCGCTTCCCCCGGGGAAAAAAAAAAAAAAACAAACGACGCCAGGAAGGCTTGACAGCCCCGGCCGTCTGCGTTCGGCTGCCGGCCACCGCGACCGGTCCGCCGCTCTCGGCCCGCTTCGCGGGCCCCGGCTTAGGGCCGGCGGAAAAAAAAAGGACGAGGCGCCGCCACCTCGCCCGTGCTACGCAGTCCCTTCACCGAGCCCTCCGGCGCTCCGAGAAGCCAGGGCAAGCCAGACACCACGGGCCGCCCACGTATGGCTCGTGCCGGCAAAAGGAGGGCGAGGCGCCGCCGCCTACGCCCGCGCCGTCCTCGGGCTCTCGGGGGCCGGGGAAAGCCGCGGCAGGCTCGAAACCCCCGGCCGTCTGCGTTCGGCTGCCGGCCACCGCGACCGGTCCGCCGCTCTCTGCGCCCGCTTCGCGGGCCCCGGCTTAGGGCCGGCGGAAAAAAAAGGACGAGGCGCCGCCACCTCGCCCGTGCTACGCAGTCCCTTCACCGAGCCCTCCGGCGCTCCGAGAAGCCAGGGCAAGCCAGACACCACGGGCCGCCCACGTATGGCTCGTGCCGGCAAAAGGAGGGCGAGGCGCCGCCGCCTACGCCCGCGCCGTCCTCGGGCTCTCGGGGGCCGGGGAAAGCCGCGGCAGGCTCGAAACCCCCGGCCGTCTGCGTTCGGCTGCCGGCCACCGCGACCGGCCGCCGCTCTCTGCGCCCGCTTCGCGGGCCCCGGCTTAGGGCCGGAGAAAAAGGGCGAGGTGCCGCCAGCCTCGCCCATGCCACACCACTGGGCCCTCCGGAGCCGGGGCAAGCCGCGGCAGGCTCGAAACCCCCGGTCGTCTGCTTCCGCCATATGCCGGCAGTAAGCTCGCATCATCATCGGGCCCCGTGCGGGACCGGGGAGGAGAAAGCGCCGCAGAGGCTGGACCCCCTTCCCCGGCCTTGCGCGTTCGAGTGCCGGCGACCACCGCCGGCCGCCGGTCTTTGCCCTTGATCCCCGCGGAGGGGTCTGCCGTTCCCTCTCGTGCCGCTCTGCCAACGGCCGCTCGCTAGCCCTGCTCCGGAGACGAGTCACCGCTCGCTCCTATAGTAGGGACCGGTACGTCGCCGCCCCCAGAAAGATCCAAGACGGCCGTCTCCGCCCACCGGGGAGGCGCGCCAGCGACGCCGACTTTTACGATGACGTAACTGGAGGCAGCACAGAGCAGCGACCCCTTCGGCAGCTCCGAGGAAGCGGAGGGGACAACAGGTCTACCGCTCAGCCCCGGAAATGCGACTAAGTCCCGCCGGAGCCGGGTAGACCTGGCCGCCCTGTCCGACGGACGCTCCGGCAGCGACAGGCCGGGGTCGCCGGCCGCCGCTGGCGGCCGACCCGGGCTCCCGGAGCCGGGTAGACCTGGCAGCCGCCGCACGCGCGCCGGAGCCGGGTAGACCTGACAGCCGCCGACCCGGTCTCCGGAGCCGGGTAGACCTGGAAGCCGCCGCACGCGCGCCGGAGCCGGGTAGACCTGACAGCCGCTGCCTGCGCCGGAGCCGGGTAGACCTGGCAGCCGCTGCCGGCGCCGGAGCCGGGTAGACCTGACAGCCGCTGCCTGCGCCGGAGCCGGGTAGACCTGGCAGCCGCCGCCGGCGCCGGACCCGGGTAGACCTGACAGCCGCCGCCGGCGCCGGAGCCGGGTAGACCTGACGGCCGCCGCCGGCGCCGGAGCCGGGTAGGCCTGCGGGCCGCTGCCGGCACCGGAGCCGGGTAGACCTGACAGCCGCCGACCCGGTCTCCGGAGCCGGGTAGACCTGGAAGCCGCCGCACGCGCGCCGGAGCCGGGTAGACCTGGCGGCCGCCGCCGGCGCCGGAGCCGGGTAGACCTGCGGGCCGCCGCCGGCGCCGGAGCCGGGTAGACCTGACGGCCACTGCCGGCGCCGGAGCCGGGTAGACCTGCGGGCCGCTGCCGGCGCCGGAGCCGGGTAGACCTGGCAGCCGCCGCGCGCGCGCGCCGGAGCCGGGTAGACCTGGCAGCCGCCGCACGCGCGCCGGAGCCGGGTAGGCCTGCGGGCCGCTGCCGGCGCCGGAGCCGGGTAGACCTGACAGCCGCCGCCGGCGCCGGAGCCGGGTAGACCTGACGGCCGCCGCCGGCGCCGGAGCCGGGTAGGCCTGCGGGCCGCTGCCGGCACCGGAGCCGGGTAGACCTGACAGCCGCCGACCCGGTCTCCGGAGCCGGGTAGACCTGGAAGCCGCCGCACGCGCGCCGGAGCCGGGTAGACCTGGCGGCCGCCGCCGGCGCCGGAGCCGGGTAGACCTGCGGGCCGCCGCCGGCGCCGGAGCCGGGTAGACCTGGCGGCCGCCGCCGGCGCCGGAGCCGGGTAGACCTGCGGGCCGCTGCCGGCGCCGGAGCCGGGTAGACCTGGCAGCCGCCGCGCGCGCGCGCCGGAGCCGGGTAGACCTGGCAGCCGCCGCACGCGCGCCGGAGCCGGGTAGGCCTGCGGGCCGCTGCCGGCGCCGGAGCCGGGTAGACCTGGCAGCCGCTGCCGGCGCCGGAGCCGGGTAGACCTGTCGGCCGCCGCGCGCGCGCCGGAGCCGGGTAGACCTGCGGGCCGCCGCCGGCGCCGGAGCCGGGTAGACCTGGCGGCCGCCGCCGGCGCCGGAGCCGGGTAGACCTGCGGGCCGCTGCCGGCGCCGGAGCCGGGTAGACCTGGCAGCCACCGCCGGCGCCGGAGCCGGGTAGACCTGGCAGCCGGTGCCGGCGCCGGAGCCGGGTAGACCTGACGGCCGCTGCCTGCGCCGGAGCCGGGTAGACCTGCGGGCCGCTGCCGGAGCCGGGTAGACCTGTCGGCCCCCGAGGAGCCCGGTAGACCTGCCGGCCGCTCTGTGCTCCCGAGCCGGCTGGACCGTGCGACCCGGTTCTCCCGGCCGGGTTCGGGTGCGGGGGGGGGGGGCGGCGGCGGCGGCGGTGGGGGGGGGGGTGTGCAATTTTTCGATATTTAAGGGAATCCGGTACAGAGGCCACCCTCTCCCGGTTCTGCCGGCCGGGGAGGGCCGGGTCATTCCCCCCCCCCCCGCCGTTTCCGAGATTTAAGCGCTTCTAACGAAAAGGCAGTAAGTTTAAACGTACTGTCTCATGCAAGACTTATTTGACCTTCTTCGCTTTCCAGATTAAACATCAATAAAATATTAATAAACAACTTTTTAAATTTTTTATTTCTTTTTTTTTTTTAAAAAAAAAAAAACACCCGCCGCACTCAAACGCGCGCACGCCCCTTCCCCGACCCGGTGGTCCGCCGCGCGCTGGCCGGCTTCACCGCCCCGGCCAGCCTCTCCGCTCCGCCTGCCCCCCTCGAACACACGCTCTGGCCGGCGGGGGACCGGGTAGAGGCGGCGGCCCCCATCGCGAGCCGCCCGGCTCCCCGGCGTGAGTTTGCCGTCCGCCGGGAGGCTTTAGGACCCCAGGCGCCCGTAGCCGGGTCCGGGTCCCGGCGCCGCCGGGTGCTCGGCGGCTTTTGTTTTTGGTTTCGCGGTGTGGGGTTTGGGGGGGGCTGGGGGGGGGGCGGGGGGGGGTGGGGTGTGCGTTTTGTTCCTTTTTTTTTTCCCCGCTTGCCATCGTTTTATTTTACTCTGACCTTTTAAAACACAATAAATAGATTAAAACACACGTCTGCGATCCTGCAGACGCGCCCGCCCCCCGCGACATACGCGTCTCAGACACGCGCGCGCACCCCCCCCCCCCACGCACCCCCCCCACCCCCACCCCCCCCCCCCACGCCTTGCCCCCCCCCCCCCTCGCCCCAGCACGTAGCCCGCGTGCGTGTGCTCCCCCTCCCTCCCTCCCTGCGCTGCAGTTGCAGACCCGCAGCCCGGTAGGCGCGGCCCCTCCCCGACCCCAGACTCGCCGGCGCCCTGGAGCAGCAGGGGTCGGGGGGTGGTCCCCCCGTTGCCCGGCAACCGGGCCCCTGCCCGCAAGGAAAGGGCAGCGGTTCCCGCCGCGCCAACGGTCCTGCGCTCAGCCGCGGCGGCAGCGACAGGGAAGGGAGGCTGGCGCAGAGGCAGGCGAGAGCGGTCGGCGAGCAGGCAGGGAGCCTGGCGCAGAGGTAGGCTGGGGACGGGGTGGGGCGGGGGGCCCGCGTCTCCTTTCGGAGAAGATTTCTGTTTGGGTCGGTTAGGGTTTTTTTTTTCCTTCCCTTCTGCGTTTTTTCTCCTCTTTTTCTGACTGAGTGAGCGGGAGAGAAAGGCGGGAGCCGGGGCACGGGCACGGGCACGGGCAGGGTAGCAACTCGGCAGCCAGGGTGAGAGACCGCCCGCCCCCGGGACTCCCCTCTGGCGCCCGGGCACGGAGCCGGCAGGAATGCCGCTGGGTCCTAAAGTCTCCCGCCTGCCTTCCCCGGGGCGGCAAACGTGCCGTAGGAAGGCCGGGGGGGGGGGGGGGGGGGGGGGGCCGGGGGGCTAGCGGGGGGGATGGGGGGGGGGGGCGGGGGGGGCACGACGGCGTCAGCGGGAGGCGCGCGCGCGCGCGCTCCGCGTGCCTAACGTGCGCCCGTCTGGGGGGCGGGCGGGCGCGCGCGGGCCTGCGCCCACGCGCGTGGAGCGGCGGGCGAGGGGTTCGGGCCGGGGGTTACGTTTGTGGGCGAGCCGGGCGCCTCTCCGGGGGCGGGGGGTTCGGGGGGGGGGCACGTGCCCGCGCCGGGGGCCTGTTTAGTTTGGGGTGCGCGCACGCGGGAAGAAACGAAAAAGATTCGCGACGCTGTTGATGACGCCGCCTTCTCTGTTACAGCCCGCGTTGCCGGCGGCGTCGGTGTCCGGGCCCGCGCCCTTGCCGGTCGAAGCCGTCCCTGGGAAAGCAGCCGCCGCCGGCCTCGGCCCGGGCAGAGACGTGGGTCCCCAGGGCCGGGCTCCAGCGACCGCGCGGCAGGGCCCCGGCCGGGGCCGGCGGAGAGAGAGGCGGGCCGCGCTTCTAACAGACGGCCATCGGCGTTTCCGTCGCCGGCGGGATGCGTCGGAGCGGTGAGTCCCGCCGAGAGGACGGGCCCGGCGGCCTCAGGCGAGGGGGGACGGCTCCTTTGCCGGCGGCGGGGAGACGGCCCCGGGCGGGCCCGATCTTCCGGCACGGCGGCCGCGAGAGCGCCTCGTCTCCGAGGACGCTCGGCTAAGTCGGCCCGGGCCGCGGGGAGCGTTCGTCGGGCACGTGGCCGGCCAGGACTTTGCTCAGAGGCCTGCGAGACCGCCGTCCCTCGGAGGCCCGGCCGCGTCCCCGGAGAGGCCTTCTCAGGGACGGAGGCCCGTCCCGGGAATCGCGGCGCCGGCTGGGCTGGGCTGGGCTGGGCCGGGCCGGGCCGGGCCGGGCCGGGGCGGGCGAGAGGCCCGTCCGGCTAACGAGTGACGGCCCGTGTTTTTCTCCGCTCCGGCCAGGTCTCGAGGCGACGTGGAAGGGGCTTGCCGCCCCAGGCCGAAAGCAGCTTCGCCCGGAGCCCCCGCGGAAGGTAGGCCGGCGACCCCCCGCCGCGGCCGCGCCGGGACGGACCCGATCAGGTAGCGGTCGCGAGCGAGGGCGCGGGGAACGCGGCCCCCGGCGGGCGGCGAGAGAAAAGAATAAAGGAAGGTTCTAAGGGGTAAAAGGGGGAAAAAAAAAAAAAAAAAAAAAGAAAAAAAGAGAAAGGGAAAAGAGAGAAACGATAATAAAAAAGGAGGCGGGGCGGGCGGGCGCTTCTGTACACGGACCCCTGCGGGGGGGCCCGGCCTCGGGAGGCCTCTCGATCTGCCGCTGCCCGTTCGTTGTCGATCGCATCGACGCGCGCCGGCCCGCGTTTCACGAAGGTAAGGAACGA
>NW_028121405.1:107500-110000 GCF_965183815.1 Platalea leucorodia
CTTCAGCCATCAATAGTTCACATAGATAGTTATGTCTTTTGATTCTGGCCTCCTGCACTACTGGGCAGTACCCAATAATATGCGAACAGGTCTCAGATTCCGCGGTACAATGCCTACATGATTTATTCTGAGAGTCCTGTCTTCCTCTCGACAAGAATTCCCTCGTAGGGTAGACATTCGCCCGTAATTGTAGTGCAGTTATAAGTTTTCTGTGTGGAATGCCTCTATAAGATTCCAACCAACAATTACTGATCTTATCCTTTTCAAAGTTAGAAATACCACGGCCCTGGGAAACAAGCTTGGTCCAATTGACAAATTCTTGTTTTCTCCAATCACATGGTCTCGGAAAGTAAATCTTAGGTGATGGCATTTCCCATTCCGAGATATTTTCTCCACCCACGATTTCCGATATAACCATGACCGTTCTTGGGTCCCATATAGAGGGTATCTTTTCTTTATTCCCTCCTGCTGCAATCCACAACCGTTCATAATCCTTCTCAATACCCTCCTCTCGTACCACAGATCTTATTGTTTCATCCGAAGATTGAGCAAGTCTATGCAACCTCCGAGCTTGTATACTGGGTATTGAACCAGATAACCTGGTGATTCCCAGTCCTCCATCTCTAGTACTGGCATATAAGATAGCATCGCAAGTACTCATAGGGAGGTGTAACCATTCTTTGACAGCCGATCGTATTGTCAAATCAAGGGTCTCCAGATATGTAACTTTGACCTCTGCCTGATCTGCCAGATAGATCAGTCTTGGAATGGTATACCCTTTCAAGATATCGACTTTTTGAAGCGGCTTCAATACCGCTCTATCGATCCGATTTAACCAGTCCGTCAATTTCCCAAGTAGTTCTGGCTTTGTTATTCCAACCCATGGGTCGATATGTAGGCCCAGATATTTCTCAGAGCTACCCGGGTCAATCATATTAAGAGGAACACCTTTAATCATCCAAGGGGGACAGTCATTGATAGTATAAGAGTCTTTTGTCGGCTTGATATAAAAGCCATGACATTTCTCCCCTTGAGTTCTAAGGCCCGTTAGATCACAAAAAGCCTCCAAGATATCAATGTTCTTTTTCATCCCATCCCAAGAATCACTTAACAATACAAGATCATCAGCAAAGGCCATAGCAGTTATAGTTTTTGAATGATGCTGGAAACCATTGCCCATTTCTTCCAGCTTACACAATAGGGGATCTATTGCCAGATTAAACAAAATTGGAGACATAGGATCGCCTTGTTTGACTCCAATCCGGATTCCAATAGGATCCGACCGCTCATTCTTTAGATCAATACATGTAGTAATATCATGGTACAGGTTCTTAATTAGGGCGATTATATGATCATCCACGCCCTTTTGTTCAAGAGCCAACATGATATGAGAATGGCTCACAGTATCGAAGGCTTTAGCCAAATCGACAAAGACTACGCCCAATGATCGATGTTCTTTTTTTGCATTACGAATTAGAAGTTGCAACAACTTCAAATTCTCAGCGCACCCAGCGGATTTAATAAATCCCCTTTGCCGGGGATTAATGGGACATGCTTTTGTCAGCCTTGCTGTCAAGATCCTGGAGAACAACCTCAATATGGTTGACCCGATAGTAATTGGTCTCCAGTTATTGATATCGTTTTGACACTCAGGCAAGGCCGATTTCGATATTAAAACCGTCCTGCATCCTCTAACCACATCCGGTATAAGCCCCGACACCAGCCATAGATTGAATAATTCCATCAATTGATCAAAATGTGGATCAATCTTTATAACATCCCTCAAACTTAATCCATCGAGACCTGGTGCCGAGTTCTTATTCATCTCTCTGATATTTTTCGCGATCTCTTTAGCCGTGATCATGGCTTCGAATGCGGAATTGTCTGCCCGACCGATAGTTCGGAATGTTCCCAAGCCCTTGAATGTACCAGGCGATTCCCATCTAGATTTGAACACACTGTGAACCTCCTCTAGTGGGATATTGCACTTCAGGGATTCCACATCATCCAGGATAATACCGGCTAGTTTTCCTCTGTCGAGATAAAACAGCCGCTGGAACCTCAGGAATTGACCCCGTTTCTTGGCCCTTTTCTTCATCCACTCCTTAGGAGGTTCAGAAGGAGTAGCCCCTTGGGCTGGTTGCCTTTTCCGAGACCGGTCAGCCTTCGATTCCCCGGACTTTAAGAAAAAGCATGCATAATAGTCTTCGATCACCTCATCAATCAACATTGATGGATGTTTTCCACCTTCGATTACTTTCTTAAAGATTCCCTGTAGCATAGGCAATTTTTCAGATGACACCCATTCTGAGACCACTCTCCGATAGTGGACCTTCAATCCCCCTTCACCTTTCGATCCAGTGCCAGGCCGAGATTCCCCTTCTTGCATCAGCTGTATTTTCAATTCTTGCTCTTTTTCGGCCTTCTTAACAGGACTCTTATGCAGCCCTCTTCTCTTGTCACTTATTTGCTTAGTCGTTTTTGATGGAATATAATCAGC
>NW_028121405.1:120000-130000 GCF_965183815.1 Platalea leucorodia
GGCAGCGACCCGCCGAGGCGGGCGCGACCCGGCCACCGAGGCCCCTGCCGGGGCGGCTCGCTCTGCAGCAGGCGGGGGTGCGGCGCCAGAGGCCAACGCGACCAGCGGCGGACAGCGGCGGTGGGGGACGCCCCCCTGCCGCCCGCGACACGCCGCGGGGCCCACCCTCGCCCGGGTGGCCCCGCTACTCGCTTTCTTTCCCCGGTTTCTCGCCTCAACCGCACCACCGCCCAGCGCTGCTCGCGGCCGGCACCCACGGGCACCCGGGACCGAGGCCGGCACCGGCACCTCGCGTGGTTTAGGACACCTGAGGGCTCGCGGGGCCACGCGGCCGTCACACAGCCCGGTTCGGTAAGGAAGCCCGAAGACCCCCCCCTTTGCCCGGCGGGGGGAAGGAAGGCAACACCTCGCATGCGACGGGAAGCGAATTGGAAAGGAGACCACCCTGCCTGAACACCGGACACCGCCGTGGCACCCTATTACGGGGAGCACGGAAGTGCCGGCCCGCCGGGGGCCCTCTCCGACGCGACCCGAAAGGCCTCATCGATCAGTAAAGCAAAGAAAAAGGAGCGGAGGCCCCACGGCCACGGTTCCTGGGACAGCGACGGCCGCGCGCGCCCCGCCGCCACCCGGGGGTGGGCGGCGGACGCGGGGCCCTGCGTGCGGGCGGGAGGGCAGCGTCGGCTGAGAGCCGCCCCGACGGCCTTAACACCGGCAGAGCCGGCCCGACCGTGGAGCCTCTCCGACGCGCCCGAGGCGCCTTGACGATGCCGGCAAGGCAGCGGAGGCCCCACGGCCACGGTTCCTGGGACAGCGACGGCCGCGCGCGCCCCGCCGCCACCCGGGGGTGGGCGGCGGACGCGGGGCCCTGCGTGCGGGCGGGAGGGCAGCGTCGGCTGAGAGCCGCCCCGACGGCCTTAACACCGGCAGAGCCGGCCCGACCGTGGAGCCTCTCCGACGCGCCCGAGGCGCCTTGACGATGCCGGCAAGGCAGCGGAGGCCCCACGGCCACGGTTCCTGGGACAGCGACGGCCGCGCGCGCCCCGCCGCCACCCGGGGGTGGGCGGCGGACGCGGGGCCCTGCGTGCGGGCGGGAGGGCAGCGTCGGCTGAGAGCCGCCCCGACGGCCTTAACACCGGCAGAGCCGGCCCGACCGTGGAGCCTCTCCGACGCGCCCGAGGCGCCTTGACGATGCCGGCAAGGCAGCGGAGGCCCCACGGCCACGGTTCCTGGGACAGCGACGGCCGCGCGCGCCCCGCCGCCACCCGGGGGTGGGCGGCGGACGCGGGGCCCTGCGTGCGGGCGGGAGGGCAGCGTCGGCTGAGAGCCGCCCCGACGGCCTTAACACCGGCAGAGCCGGCCCGACCGTGGAGCCTCTCCGACGCGCCCGAGGCGCCTTGACGATGCCGGCAAGGCAGCGGAGGCCCCACGGCCACGGTTCCTGGGACAGCGACGGCCGCGCGCGCCCCGCCGCCACCCGGGGGTGGGCGGCGGACGCGGGGCCCTGCGTGCGGGCGGGAGGGCAGCGTCGGCTGAGAGCCACCCCGACGGCCTTAACACCGGCAGAGCCGGCCCGACCGTGGAGCCTCTCCGACACGCCCGAGGCGCCTTGACGATGCCGGCAAGGCAGCGGAGGCCCCACGGCCACGGTTCCTGGGACAGCGACGGCCGCGCGCGCCCCGCCGCCACCCGGGGGTGGGCGGCGGACGCGGGGCCCTGCGTGCGGGCGGGAGGGCAGCGTCGGCTGAGAGCCGCCCCGACGGCCTTAACACCGGCAGAGCCGGCCCGACCGTGGAGCCTCTCCGACGCGCCCGAGGCGCCTTGACGATGCCGGCAAGGCAGCGGAGGCCCCACGGCCACGGTTCCTGGGACAGCGACGGCCGCGCGCGCCCCGCCGCCACCCGGGGGTGGGCGGCGGACGCGGGGCTCTGCGTGCGGGCGAGCGGGCAACGTCCGCGAGAGGTGCTCCGACGGCCTGAACACCGGCAGAGCCGGCCCGCCGCGGAGCCTCTCCGACGTGCCTGGGGACGCCTCAGCGGGCGCTGCCTGGGGGTCTGGATCGGTAATAACGGGGGAGCGGGAGGTGCCGCCGGCCACCCGCTCCAGACGATTCCCTTCACTGAGGTCAACGGGACCGGGGGAAAGCTGCGGCTAGCTCAAGTCCCCCGGTCTTCCAGCGTTCGAGAGTGCTGGCGACCGCCGCCGGCCGCCAGTCTTTGCCCAGCCCGCAGGGAACCGCTTCCCCCGGGGAAAAAAAAAAAAAACAAACGACGCCAGGAAGGCTTGACAGCCCCGGCCGTCTGCGTTCGGCTGCCGGCCACCGCGACCGGTCCGCCGCTCTCGGCCCGCTTCGCGGGCCCCGGCTTAGGGCCGGCGGAAAAAAAAGGGCGAGGCGCCGCCACCTCGCCCGTGCTACGCAGTCCCTTCACCGAGCCCTCCGGCGCTCCGAGAAGCCAGGGCAAGCCAGACACCACGGGCCGCCCACGTATGGCTCGTGCCGGCAAAAGGAGGGCGAGGCGCCGCCGCCTCCGCCCGCGCCGTCCTCGGGCTCTCGGGGGCCGGGGAAAGCCGCGGCAGGCTCGAAACCCCCGGCCGTCTGCGTTCGGCTGCCGGCCACCGCGACCGGCCGCCGCTCTCTGCGCCCGCTTCGCGGGCCCCGGCTTAGGGCCGGCAGAAAAAAAAGGGCGAGGCGCCGCCACCTCGCCCGTGCTACGCAGTCCCTTCACCGAGCCCTCCGGCGCTCCGAGAAGCCAGGGCAAGCCAGACACCACGGGCCGCCCACGTATGGCTCGTGCCGGCAAAAGGAGGGCGAGGCGCCGCCGCCTCCGCCCGCGCCGTCCTCGGGCTCTCGGGGGCCGGGGAAAGCCGCGGCAGGCTCGAAACCCCCGGCCGTCTGCGTTCGGCTGCCGGCCACCGCGACCGGCCGCCGCTCTCTGCGCCCGCTTCGCGGGCCCCGGCTTAGGGCCGGAGAAAAAGGGCGAGGTGCCGCCAGCCTCGCCCATGCCACACCACTGGGCCCTCCGGAGCCGGGGCAAGCCGCGGCAGGCTCGAAACCCCCGGTCGTCTGCTTCCGCCATATGCCGGCAGTAAGCTCGCATCATCATCGGGCCCCGTGCGGGACCGGGGAGGAGAAAGCGCCGCAGAGGCTGGACCCCCTTCCCCGGCCTTGCGCGTTCGAGTGCCGGCGACCACCGCCGGCCGCCGGTCTTTGCCCTTGATCCCCGCGGAGGGGTCTGCCGTTCCCTCTCGTGCCGCTCTGCCAACGGCCGCTCGCTAGCCCTGCTCCGGAGACGAGTCACCGCTCGCTCCTATAGTATGGACCGGTACGTCGCCGCCCCCAGAAAGATCCAAGACGGCCGTCTCCGCCCACCGGGGAGGCGCGCCAGCGACGCCGACTTTTACGATGACGTAACTGGAGGCAGCACAGAGCAGCGACCCCTTCGGCAGCTCCGAGGAAGCGGAGGGGACAACAGGTCTACCGCTCAGCCCCGGAAATGCGACTAAGTCCCGCCGGAGCCGGGTAGACCTGGCCTCCCTGTCCGACGGACGCTCCGGCAGCGACAGGCCGGGGTCGCCGGCCGCCGCTGGCGGCCGACCCGGGCTCCCGGAGCCGGGTAGACCTGGCAGCCGCCGCACGCGCGCCGGAGCCGGGTAGACCTGACAGCCGCCGACCCGGTCTCCGGAGCCGGGTAGACCTGGAAGCCGCCGCACGCGCGCCGGAGCCGGGTAGACCTGACAGCCGCTGCCTGCGCCGGAGCCGGGTAGACCTGGCAGCCGCTGCCGGCGCCGGAGCCGGGTAGACCTGGCAGCCGCCGCCGGCGCCGGAGCCGGGTAGACCTGGCGGCCGCCGCCGGCGCCGGAGCCGGGTAGACCTGACAGCCGCCGCCGGCGCCGGAGCCGGGTAGACCTGACGGCCACTGCCGGCGCCGGAGCCGGGTAGGCCTGCGGGCCGCTGCCGGCACCGGAGCCGGGTAGACCTGACAGCCGCCGAACCGGTCTCCGGAGCCGGGTAGACCTGACAGCCGCCGCCGGCGCCGGAGCCGGGTAGACCTGCGGGCCGCCGCCGGCGCCGGAGCCGGGTAGACCTGATGGCCACTGCCGGCGCCGGAGCCGGGTAGGCCTGCGGGCCGCTGCCGGCACCGGAGCCGGGTAGACCTGACAGCCGCCGACCCGGTCTCCGGAGCCGGGTAGACCTGGAAGCCGCCGCACGCGCGCCGGAGCCGGGTAGACCTGGCAGCCGCCGCCGGCGCCGGAGCCGGGTAGACCTGGCGGCCGCCGCCGGCGCCGGAGCCGGGTAGACCTGACGGCCACTGCCGGCGCCGGAGCCGGGTAGACCTGGCAGCCGCCGCGCGCGCGCGCCGGAGCCGGGTAGACCTGGCGGCCGCCGCCGGCGCCGGAGCCGGGTAGGCCTGCGGGCCGCTGCCGGCGCCGGAGCCGGGTAGACCTGGCAGCCGCTGCCGGCGCCGGAGCCGGGTAGACCTGTCGGCCGCCGCGCGCGCGCCGGAGCCGGGTAGACCTGGCGGCCGCCGCCGGCGCCGGAGCCGGGTAGACCTGCGGGCCGCTGCCGGCGCCGGAGCCGGGTAGACCTGGCAGCCACCGCCGGCGCCGGCGCCGGGTAGACCTGGCAGCCGCTGCCGGCGCCGGAGCCGGGTAGACCTGTCGGCCGCCGCGCGCGCGCCGGAGCCGGGTAGACCTGGCGGCCGCCGCCGGCGCCGGAGCCGGGTAGACCTGCGGGCCGCTGCCGGCGCCGGAGCCGGGTAGACCTGGCAGCCACCGCCGGCGCCGGCGCCGGGTAGACCTGGCAGCCGCTGCCGGCGCCGGAGCCGGGTAGACCTGACGGCCGCTGCCTGCGCCGGAGCCGGGTAGACCTGCGGGCCGCTGCCGGAGCCGGGTAGACCTGTCGGCCCCCGAGGAGCCCGGTAGACCTGCCGGCCGCTCTGTGCTCCCGAGCCGGCTGGACCGTGCGACCCGGTTCTCCCGGCCGGGTTCGGGTGCGGGGGGGGGGGGGCGGCGGCGGAGGCGGGTGGGGGGGGGTGTGCAATTTTTCGATATTTAAGGGAATCCGGTACAGAGGCCACCCTCTCCCGGTTCTGCCGGCCGGGGAGGGCCGGGTCATTCCCCCCCCCCCCCCCCGCCGTTTCCGAGATTTAAGCGCTTCTAACGAAAAGGCAGTAAGTTTAAACGTACTGTCTCATGCAAGACTTATTTGACCTTCTTCGCTTTCCAGATTAAACATCAATAAAATATTAATAAACAACTTTTTAAATTTTTTATTTCTTTTTTTTTTTTTTTTAAAAAAAAAAAACACCCGCCGCACTCAAACGCGCGCACGCCCCTTCCCCGACCCGGTGGTCCGCCGCGCGCTGGCCGGCTTCACCGCCCCGGCCAGCCTCTCCGCTCCGTCTGCCCCCCTCGAACACACGCTCTGGCCGGCGGGGGACCGGGTAGAGGCGGCGGCCCCCATCGCGAGCCGCCCGGCTCCCCGGCGTGAGTTTGCCGTCCGCCGGGAGGCTTTAGGACCCCGGGCGCCCGTAGCCGGGTCCGGGTCCCGGCGCCGCCGGGCGCTCGGCGGCTTTTGTTTTTGGTTTCGCGGTGTGGGGTTTGGGGGGGGCTGGGGGGGGGGCGGGGGTGGGGTGGGGTGTGCGTTTTGTTCCTTTTTTTTTTCCCCGCTTGCCATCGTTTTATTTTACTCTGACCTTTTAAAACACAATAAATAGATTAAAACACACGTCTGCGATCCTGCAGACGCGCCCGCCCCCCGCGACATACGCGTCTCAGACACGCGCGCGCACCCCCCCCCCCCACGCACCCCCCCCACCCCCACCCCCCCCCCCCCACGCCTTGCCCCCCCCCCCCCCTCGCCCCAGCACGTAGCCCGCGTGCGTGTGCTCCCCCTCCCTCCCTCCCTGCGCTGCAGTTGCAGACCCGCAGCCCGGTAGGCGCGGCCCCTCCCCGACCCCAGACTCGCCGGCGCCCTGGAGCAGCAGGGGTCGGGGGGTGGTCCCCCCGTTGCCCGGCAACCGGGCCCCTGCCCGCAAGGAAAGGGCAGCGGTTCCCGCCGCGCCAACGGTCCTGCGCTCAGCCGCGGCGGCAGCGACAGGGAAGGGAGGCTGGCGCAGAGGCAGGCGAGAGCGGTCGGCGAGCAGGCAGGGAGCCTGGCGCAGAGGTAGGCTGGGGACGGGGTGGGGCGGGGGGCCCGCGTCTCCTTTCGGAGAAGATTTCTGTTTGGGTCGGTTAGGGTTTTTTTTTTCCTTCCCTTCTGCGTTTTTTCTCCTCTTTTTCTGACTGAGTGAGCGGGAGAGAAAGGCGGGAGCCGGGGCACGGGCACGGGCACGGGCAGGGTAGCAACTCGGCAGCCAGGGTGAGAGACCGCCCGCCCCCGGGACTCCCCTCTGGCGCCCGGGCACGGAGCCGGCAGGAATGCCGCTGGGTCCTAAAGTCTCCCGCCTGCCTTCCCCGGGGCGGCAAACGTGCCGTAGGAAGGCGGGGGTGGGGGGGGGGGGGGGCCGGGGGGCTAGCGGGGGGGATGGGGGGGGGGGGCGGGGGGGGCACGACGGCGTCAGCGGGAGGCGCGCGCGCGCGCTCCGCGTGCCTAACGTGCGCCCGTCTGGGGGGCGGGCGGGCGGGCGCGGGCCTGCGCCCACGCGCGTGGAGCGGCGGGCGAGGGGTTCGGGCCGGGGGTTACGTTTGTGGGCGAGCCGGGCGCCTCTCCGGGGGCGGGGGGTTCGGGGGGGGCACGTGCCCGCGCCGGGGGCCTGTTTAGTTTGGGGTGCGCGCACGCGGGAAGAAACGAAAAAGATTCGCGACGCTGTTGATGACGCCGCCTTCTCTGTTACAGCCCGCGTTGCCGGCGGCGTCGGTGTCCGGGCCCGCGCCCTTGCCGGTCGAAGCCGTCCCTGGGAAAGCAGCCGCCGCCGGCCTCGGCCCGGGCAGAGACGTGGGTCCCCAGGGCCGGGCTCCAGCGACCGCGCGGCAGGGCCCCGGCCGGGGCCGGCGGAGAGAGAGGCGGGCCGCGCTTCTAACAGACGGCCATCGGCGTTTCCGTCGCCGGCGGGATGCGTCGGAGCGGTGAGTCCCGCCGAGAGGACGGGCCCGGCGGCCTCAGGCGAGGGGGGACGGCTCCTTTGCCGGCGGCGGGGAGACGGCCCCGGGCGGGCCCGATCTTCCGGCACGGCGGCCGCGAGAGCGCCTCGTCTCCGAGGACGCTCGGCTAAGTCGGCCCGGGCCGCGGGGAGCGTTCGTCGGGCACGTGGCCGGCCAGGACTTTGCTCAGAGGCCTGCGAGACCGCCGTCCCTCGGAGGCCCGGCCGCGTCCCCGGAGAGGCCTTCTCAGGGACGGAGGCCCGTCCCGGGAATCGCGGCGCCGGCTGGGCTGGGCTGGGCTGGGCCGGGCCGGGCCGGGCCGGGCCGGGGCGGGCGAGAGGCCCGTCCGGCTAACGAGTGACGGCCCGTGTTTTTCTCCGCTCCGGCCAGGTCTCGAGGCGACGTGGAAGGGGCTTGCCGCCCCAGGCCGAAAGCAGCTTCGCCCGGAGCCCCCGCGGAAGGTAGGCCGGCGACCCCCCGCCGCGGCCGCGCCGGGACGGACCCGATCAGGTAGCGGCCGCGAGCGAGGGCGCGGGGAACGCGGCCCCCGGCGGGCGGCGAGAGAAAAGAATAAAGGAAGGTTCTAAGGGGTAAAAGGGGAAAGAAAAAAAAAAAAAAAAAAAAAAAAAGAAAAAAAGAGAAAGGGAAAAGAGAGAAACGATAATAAAAAAGGAGGCGGGGCGGGCGGGCGCTTCTGTACACGGACCCCTGCGGGGGGGCCCGGCCTCGGGAGGCCTCTCGATCTGCCGCTGCCCGTTCGTTGTCGATCGCATCGACGCGCGCCGGCCCGCGTTTCACGAAGGTAAGGAACGATTCGTGAACCGGTCGCCGGCACGGGGATCGGTCGCGGGCGACGGAGCGGTACGGATTCGTGGCTATCGGGCGATCCCTACCGTGAAGGAATTCACGAATCGACTCACGGATCCGACGGTTTACCGCTCGCGCGTAAATACCGATCGGTCTCCCCCTCCGACGCGAGAGCGATCGCGTCGTGGCAAAAGAAAGGCTGCGTCGATTCGTTTCTTATCGATGAGTAGAACGCTACGGTAATAAAACAGCACCGCTCTAACGACACCGTTTAATAGGGTTAACGTCGTCGACGCTCCACGGAATTCTCTCCAAAAAGAAAGCGACGTTCTTAAGAAGGGCTCGGCCTGTCACGACGCGCAAACGATCGACACCGTTACGGAGCTCCAAACTAAAAATTAAAACCCCAAAAAACCCCACCAAAACCACCGGAAACTACTCCAACGTAAGTCATACCAAATCTAATTCTCTAGCGGTAAAAAAAATAAAAATTCTACCGTACCGTGAGCACGGTGAGTAGTAATAGCGACGTTACTGGCGTCGGGGACTTCTTGTTTACTCGGAAAAGATCATCGCGAACGTTATTTATTGCTACTGTTGTTATTCTTGTTAGCGGCGGCGGCGGCGGTGGCGGTAGTCGTAGCAGCGTCGTCATCATCCTCTCGTGAGGATAAACTCACGACGTGTTATTAGCAATAGCGTGACTTGCTTTTGATATTCTGCGTGCCAATACTCAACGGTTTTGTGAACGGCGAATCGGTAACGAATAAAAGACTAATCGCGCATAAAAGACTAATCGTGCATAAGGTACGTCATTCGAAAGCGATGAATAAGTTATTATTCGTGATAGTCGTCCTATTGAATAACGTGTAGTGCTTTTAGAACGACAAGCGAAAAAAGGAGGTTTTTCATAGCGTTAGCGCTGATCCTAACGCTGCTACGACGAATAACGTTTACTAATACTGAATTATTTCACGATTCCAAACGATCCATGGAATTCCATCAGGAGAAGCGCCAGAAGGTAAGAACGCTCGCGTGATTCTCTTTCGTACTGCGATTCGGGATAAATTTTAAGCCTTTCCGAACGAATAAATTAATAAAGACCGAAACCGGAACGGTAAAACAATCGATTAATAAATAAATTAGTAACAACAAATTAACACGTTAAATAAACTGCATATTAACGATTCCTTCATTTTAATTAATAATATTTAATAATGATGATATTTAATAATGTTTAATAACAATTAATAATAAATTAATAAGTTAAATATCATTTAATAATTTGTTAATTTTAATGATCTAATAATAAATGGAGAAAATTTATAATTTACAATTATTGTTTAATTTATAACAATAAATAATAATAATTTATATTATTGTTATTAAATAATAATATAATATTATCAAAGTATAAATATTATTATTATAGGAATATTATATTCAATTATATAATATATACTATAATATTTAATATACTTAATATTTATAATATTAAATATTAATATATTTAATATTTATATTGAATATGTGATATTATTACATGATATTATAATATTGTTATATAAATATTATTATTATATCAATATAAATATTATTAAATGTATTAATCAAATATATCATTAAATATATTTAAATACATATAAAATACTATTATTACATATTTATATATAAAATATTCTTAAATATATTAATTAAATAATAATATAAATTATTCTTAAATAATAATAATTTATAATGATAATTTATATTATTATTATTAAATAATAATAATCTATATTATTATTAAAGTTTAATGATTAAAATTATTTACAGTAATAAATTAATTAATAATATAGAGTAATATCTAATGACGCTAATAGGTATTAATTAATTAATTCATTAAACGAAAACAATTAATTCCTTATATCAGTAATGACGATAATGACACGAATGAATAATCCGAGGAATAGATTAATACATAACGAGTTCAATAAAATAGGTCACAGGAAAATATTAATTTAATATAGAACAGTCATCTTTATACTTTTATATTAAAAGGGAATTAAAAAAAAAAAAAAAATTAAAACCTCGCCCACGACAAAAGCAAAAAAAAACCGAAACACAAACA
>NW_028121405.1:142500-150000 GCF_965183815.1 Platalea leucorodia
TGAGAGCCGCCCCGACGGCCTTAACACCGGCAGAGCCGGCCCGACCGTGGAGCCTCTCCGACGCGCCCGAGGCGCCTTGACGATGCCGGCAAGGCAGCGGAGGCCCCACGGCCACGGTTCCTGGGACAGCGACGGCCGCGCGCGCCCCGCCGCCACCCGGGGGTGGGCGGCGGACGCGGGGCTCTGCGTGCGGGCGAGCGGGCAACGTCCGCGAGAGGTGCTCCGACGGCCTGAACACCGGCAGAGCCGGCCCGCCGCGGAGCCTCTCCGACGTGCCTGGGGACGCCTCAGCGGGCGCTGCCTGGGGGTCTGGATCGGTAATAACGGGGGAGCGGGAGGTGCCGCCGGCCACCCGCTCCAGACGATTCCCTTCACTGAGGTCAACGGGACCGGGGGAAAGCTGCGGCTAGCTCAAGTCCCCCGGTCTTCCAGCGTTCGAGAGTGCTGGCGACCGCCGCCGGCCGCCAGTCTTTGCCCAGCCCGCAGGGAACCGCTTCCCCCGGGGAAAAAAAAAAAAAACAAACGACGCCAGGAAGGCTTGACAGCCCCGGCCGTCTGCGTTCGGCTGCCGGCCACCGCGACCGGTCCGCCGCTCTCGGCCCGCTTCGCGGGCCCCGGCTTAGGGCCGGCGGAAAAAAAAGGGCGAGGCGCCGCCACCTCGCCCGTGCTACGCAGTCCCTTCACCGAGCCCTCCGGCGCTCCGAGAAGCCAGGGCAAGCCAGACACCACGGGCCGCCCACGTATGGCTCGTGCCGGCAAAAGGAGGGCGAGGCGCCGCCGCCTCCGCCCGCGCCGTCCTCGGGCTCTCGGGGGCCGGGGAAAGCCGCGGCAGGCTCGAAACCCCCGGCCGTCTGCGTTCGGCTGCCGGCCACCGCGACCGGCCGCCGCTCTCTGCGCCCGCTTCGCGGGCCCCGGCTTAGGGCCGGCAGAAAAAAAAGGGCGAGGCGCCGCCACCTCGCCCGTGCTACGCAGTCCCTTCACCGAGCCCTCCGGCGCTCCGAGAAGCCAGGGCAAGCCAGACACCACGGGCGGCCCACGTATGGCTCGTGCCGGCAAAAGGAGGGCGAGGCGCCGCCGCCTCCGCCCGCGCCGTCCTCGGGCTCTCGGGGGCCGGGGAAAGCCGCGGCAGGCTCGAAACCCCCGGCCGTCTGCGTTCGGCTGCCGGCCACCGCGACCGGCCGCCGCTCTCTGCGCCCGCTTCGCGGGCCCCGGCTTAGGGCCGGAGAAAAAGGGCGAGGTGCCGCCAGCCTCGCCCATGCCACACCACTGGGCCCTCCGGAGCCGGGGCAAGCCGCGGCAGGCTCGAAACCCCCGGTCGTCTGCTTCCGCCATATGCCGGCAGTAAGCTCGCATCATCATCGGGCCCCGTGCGGGACCGGGGAGGAGAAAGCGCCGCAGAGGCTGGACCCCCTTCCCCGGCCTTGCGCGTTCGAGTGCCGGCGACCACCGCCGGCCGCCGGTCTTTGCCCTTGATCCCCGCGGAGGGGTCTGCCGTTCCCTCTCGTGCCGCTCTGCCAACGGCCGCTCGCTAGCCCTGCTCCGGAGACGAGTCACCGCTCGCTCCTATAGTATGGACCGGTACGTCGCCGCCCCCAGAAAGATCCAAGACGGCCGTCTCCGCCCACCGGGGAGGCGCGCCAGCGACGCCGACTTTTACGATGACGTAACTGGAGGCAGCACAGAGCAGCGACCCCTTCGGCAGCTCCGAGGAAGCGGAGGGGACAACAGGTCTACCGCTCAGCCCCGGAAATGCGACTAAGTCCCGCCGGAGCCGGGTAGACCTGGCCTCCCTGTCCGACGGACGCTCCGGCAGCGACAGGCCGGGGTCGCCGGCCGCCGCTGGCGGCCGACCCGGGCTCCCGGAGCCGGGTAGACCTGGCAGCCGCCGCACGCGCGCCGGAGCCGGGTAGACCTGACAGCCGCCGACCCGGTCTCCGGAGCCGGGTAGACCTGGAAGCCGCCGCACGCGCGCCGGAGCCGGGTAGACCTGACAGCCGCTGCCTGCGCCGGAGCCGGGTAGACCTGGCAGCCGCTGCCGGCGCCGGAGCCGGGTAGACCTGGCAGCCGCCGCCGGCGCCGGAGCCGGGTAGACCTGGCGGCCGCCGCCGGCGCCGGAGCCGGGTAGACCTGACAGCCGCCGCCGGCGCCGGAGCCGGGTAGACCTGACGGCCACTGCCGGCGCCGGAGCCGGGTAGGCCTGCGGGCCGCTGCCGGCACCGGAGCCGGGTAGACCTGACAGCCGCCGAACCGGTCTCCGGAGCCGGGTAGACCTGACAGCCGCCGCCGGCGCCGGAGCCGGGTAGACCTGCGGGCCGCCGCCGGCGCCGGAGCCGGGTAGACCTGATGGCCACTGCCGGCGCCGGAGCCGGGTAGGCCTGCGGGCCGCTGCCGGCACCGGAGCCGGGTAGACCTGACAGCCGCCGACCCGGTCTCCGGAGCCGGGTAGACCTGGAAGCCGCCGCACGCGCGCCGGAGCCGGGTAGACCTGGCAGCCGCCGCCGGCGCCGGAGCCGGGTAGACCTGGCGGCCGCCGCCGGCGCCGGAGCCGGGTAGACCTGACGGCCACTGCCGGCGCCGGAGCCGGGTAGACCTGGCAGCCGCCGCGCGCGCGCGCCGGAGCCGGGTAGACCTGGCGGCCGCCGCCGGCGCCGGAGCCGGGTAGGCCTGCGGGCCGCTGCCGGCGCCGGAGCCGGGTAGACCTGGCAGCCGCTGCCGGCGCCGGAGCCGGGTAGACCTGTCGGCCGCCGCGCGCGCGCCGGAGCCGGGTAGACCTGGCGGCCGCCGCCGGCGCCGGAGCCGGGTAGACCTGCGGGCCGCTGCCGGCGCCGGAGCCGGGTAGACCTGGCAGCCACCGCCGGCGCCGGCGCCGGGTAGACCTGGCAGCCGCTGCCGGCGCCGGAGCCGGGTAGACCTGTCGGCCGCCGCGCGCGCGCCGGAGCCGGGTAGACCTGGCGGCCGCCGCCGGCGCCGGAGCCGGGTAGACCTGCGGGCCGCTGCCGGCGCCGGAGCCGGGTAGACCTGGCAGCCACCGCCGGCGCCGGCGCCGGGTAGACCTGGCAGCCGCTGCCGGCGCCGGAGCCGGGTAGACCTGACGGCCGCTGCCTGCGCCGGAGCCGGGTAGACCTGCGGGCCGCTGCCGGAGCCGGGTAGACCTGTCGGCCCCCGAGGAGCCCGGTAGACCTGCCGGCCGCTCTGTGCTCCCGAGCCGGCTGGACCGTGCGACCCGGTTCTCCCGGCCGGGTTCGGGTGCGGGGGGGGGGGGGCGGCGGCGGAGGCGGGTGGGGGGGGGTGTGCAATTTTTCGATATTTAAGGGAATCCGGTACAGAGGCCACCCTCTCCCGGTTCTGCCGGCCGGGGAGGGCCGGGTCATTCCCCCCCCCCCCCCCCGCCGTTTCCGAGATTTAAGCGCTTCTAACGAAAAGGCAGTAAGTTTAAACGTACTGTCTCATGCAAGACTTATTTGACCTTCTTCGCTTTCCAGATTAAACATCAATAAAATATTAATAAACAACTTTTTAAATTTTTTATTTCTTTTTTTTTTTTTTTTAAAAAAAAAAAACACCCGCCGCACTCAAACGCGCGCACGCCCCTTCCCCGACCCGGTGGTCCGCCGCGCGCTGGCCGGCTTCACCGCCCCGGCCAGCCTCTCCGCTCCGTCTGCCCCCCTCGAACACACGCTCTGGCCGGCGGGGGACCGGGTAGAGGCGGCGGCCCCCATCGCGAGCCGCCCGGCTCCCCGGCGTGAGTTTGCCGTCCGCCGGGAGGCTTTAGGACCCCGGGCGCCCGTAGCCGGGTCCGGGTCCCGGCGCCGCCGGGCGCTCGGCGGCTTTTGTTTTTGGTTTCGCGGTGTGGGGTTTGGGGGGGGCTGGGGGGGGGGCGGGGGTGGGGTGGGGTGTGCGTTTTGTTCCTTTTTTTTTTCCCCGCTTGCCATCGTTTTATTTTACTCTGACCTTTTAAAACACAATAAATAGATTAAAACACACGTCTGCGATCCTGCAGACGCGCCCGCCCCCCGCGACATACGCGTCTCAGACACGCGCGCGCACCCCCCCCCCCCACGCACCCCCCCCACCCCCACCCCCCCCCCCCCACGCCTTGCCCCCCCCCCCCCCTCGCCCCAGCACGTAGCCCGCGTGCGTGTGCTCCCCCTCCCTCCCTCCCTGCGCTGCAGTTGCAGACCCGCAGCCCGGTAGGCGCGGCCCCTCCCCGACCCCAGACTCGCCGGCGCCCTGGAGCAGCAGGGGTCGGGGGGTGGTCCCCCCGTTGCCCGGCAACCGGGCCCCTGCCCGCAAGGAAAGGGCAGCGGTTCCCGCCGCGCCAACGGTCCTGCGCTCAGCCGCGGCGGCAGCGACAGGGAAGGGAGGCTGGCGCAGAGGCAGGCGAGAGCGGTCGGCGAGCAGGCAGGGAGCCTGGCGCAGAGGTAGGCTGGGGACGGGGTGGGGCGGGGGGCCCGCGTCTCCTTTCGGAGAAGATTTCTGTTTGGGTCGGTTAGGGTTTTTTTTTTCCTTCCCTTCTGCGTTTTTTCTCCTCTTTTTCTGACTGAGTGAGCGGGAGAGAAAGGCGGGAGCCGGGGCACGGGCACGGGCACGGGCAGGGTAGCAACTCGGCAGCCAGGGTGAGAGACCGCCCGCCCCCGGGACTCCCCTCTGGCGCCCGGGCACGGAGCCGGCAGGAATGCCGCTGGGTCCTAAAGTCTCCCGCCTGCCTTCCCCGGGGCGGCAAACGTGCCGTAGGAAGGCGGGGGTGGGGGGGGGGGGGGGCCGGGGGGCTAGCGGGGGGGATGGGGGGGGGGGGCGGGGGGGGCACGACGGCGTCAGCGGGAGGCGCGCGCGCGCGCTCCGCGTGCCTAACGTGCGCCCGTCTGGGGGGCGGGCGGGCGGGCGCGGGCCTGCGCCCACGCGCGTGGAGCGGCGGGCGAGGGGTTCGGGCCGGGGGTTACGTTTGTGGGCGAGCCGGGCGCCTCTCCGGGGGCGGGGGGTTCGGGGGGGGCACGTGCCCGCGCCGGGGGCCTGTTTAGTTTGGGGTGCGCGCACGCGGGAAGAAACGAAAAAGATTCGCGACGCTGTTGATGACGCCGCCTTCTCTGTTACAGCCCGCGTTGCCGGCGGCGTCGGTGTCCGGGCCCGCGCCCTTGCCGGTCGAAGCCGTCCCTGGGAAAGCAGCCGCCGCCGGCCTCGGCCCGGGCAGAGACGTGGGTCCCCAGGGCCGGGCTCCAGCGACCGCGCGGCAGGGCCCCGGCCGGGGCCGGCGGAGAGAGAGGCGGGCCGCGCTTCTAACAGACGGCCATCGGCGTTTCCGTCGCCGGCGGGATGCGTCGGAGCGGTGAGTCCCGCCGAGAGGACGGGCCCGGCGGCCTCAGGCGAGGGGGGACGGCTCCTTTGCCGGCGGCGGGGAGACGGCCCCGGGCGGGCCCGATCTTCCGGCACGGCGGCCGCGAGAGCGCCTCGTCTCCGAGGACGCTCGGCTAAGTCGGCCCGGGCCGCGGGGAGCGTTCGTCGGGCACGTGGCCGGCCAGGACTTTGCTCAGAGGCCTGCGAGACCGCCGTCCCTCGGAGGCCCGGCCGCGTCCCCGGAGAGGCCTTCTCAGGGACGGAGGCCCGTCCCGGGAATCGCGGCGCCGGCTGGGCTGGGCTGGGCTGGGCCGGGCCGGGCCGGGCCGGGCCGGGGCGGGCGAGAGGCCCGTCCGGCTAACGAGTGACGGCCCGTGTTTTTCTCCGCTCCGGCCAGGTCTCGAGGCGACGTGGAAGGGGCTTGCCGCCCCAGGCCGAAAGCAGCTTCGCCCGGAGCCCCCGCGGAAGGTAGGCCGGCGACCCCCCGCCGCGGCCGCGCCGGGACGGACCCGATCAGGTAGCGGCCGCGAGCGAGGGCGCGGGGAACGCGGCCCCCGGCGGGCGGCGAGAGAAAAGAATAAAGGAAGGTTCTAAGGGGTAAAAGGGGAAAGAAAAAAAAAAAAAAAAAAAAAAAAAGAAAAAAAGAGAAAGGGAAAAGAGAGAAACGATAATAAAAAAGGAGGCGGGGCGGGCGGGCGCTTCTGTACACGGACCCCTGCGGGGGGGCCCGGCCTCGGGAGGCCTCTCGATCTGCCGCTGCCCGTTCGTTGTCGATCGCATCGACGCGCGCCGGCCCGCGTTTCACGAAGGTAAGGAACGATTCGTGAACCGGTCGCCGGCACGGGGATCGGTCGCGGGCGACGGAGCGGTACGGATTCGTGGCTATCGGGCGATCCCTACCGTGAAGGAATTCACGAATCGACTCACGGATCCGACGGTTTACCGCTCGCGCGTAAATACCGATCGGTCTCCCCCTCCGACGCGAGAGCGATCGCGTCGTGGCAAAAGAAAGGCTGCGTCGATTCGTTTCTTATCGATGAGTAGAACGCTACGGTAATAAAACAGCACCGCTCTAACGACACCGTTTAATAGGGTTAACGTCGTCGACGCTCCACGGAATTCTCTCCAAAAAGAAAGCGACGTTCTTAAGAAGGGCTCGGCCTGTCACGACGCGCAAACGATCGACACCGTTACGGAGCTCCAAACTAAAAATTAAAACCCCAAAAAACCCCACCAAAACCACCGGAAACTACTCCAACGTAAGTCATACCAAATCTAATTCTCTAGCGGTAAAAAAAATAAAAATTCTACCGTACCGTGAGCACGGTGAGTAGTAATAGCGACGTTACTGGCGTCGGGGACTTCTTGTTTACTCGGAAAAGATCATCGCGAACGTTATTTATTGCTACTGTTGTTATTCTTGTTAGCGGCGGCGGCGGCGGTGGCGGTAGTCGTAGCAGCGTCGTCATCATCCTCTCGTGAGGATAAACTCACGACGTGTTATTAGCAATAGCGTGACTTGCTTTTGATATTCTGCGTGCCAATACTCAACGGTTTTGTGAACGGCGAATCGGTAACGAATAAAAGACTAATCGCGCATAAAAGACTAATCGTGCATAAGGTACGTCATTCGAAAGCGATGAATAAGTTATTATTCGTGATAGTCGTCCTATTGAATAACGTGTAGTGCTTTTAGAACGACAAGCGAAAAAAGGAGGTTTTTCATAGCGTTAGCGCTGATCCTAACGCTGCTACGACGAATAACGTTTACTAATACTGAATTATTTCACGATTCCAAACGATCCATGGAATTCCATCAGGAGAAGCGCCAGAAGGTAAGAACGCTCGCGTGATTCTCTTTCGTACTGCGATTCGGGATAAATTTTAAGCCTTTCCGAACGAATAAATTAATAAAGACCGAAACCGGAACGGTAAAACAATCGATTAATAAATAAATTAGTAACAACAAATTGACACGTTAAATAAACTGCATATTAACGATTCCTTCATTTTAATTAATAATATTTAATAATGATGATATTTAATAATGTTTAATAACAATTAATAATAAATTAATAAGTTAAATATCATTTAATAATTTGTTAATTTTAATGATCTAATAATAAATGGAGAAAATTTATAATTTACAATTATTGTTTAATTTATAAC
>NW_028121405.1:162500-172500 GCF_965183815.1 Platalea leucorodia
GCCGGCACCGGCACCTCGCGTGGTTTAGGACACCTGAGGGCTCGCGGGGCCACGCGGCCGTCACACAGCCCGGTTCGGTAAGGAAGCCCGAAGACCCCCCCCCTTTGCCCGGCGGGGGGAAGGAAGGCAACACCTCGCATGCGACGGGAAGCGAATTGGAAAGGAGACCACCCTGCCTGAACACCGGACACCGCCGTGGCACCCTATTACGGGGAGCACGGAAGTGCCGGCCCGCCGGGGGCCCTCTCCGACGCGACCCGAAAGGCCTCATCGATCAGTAAAGCAAAGAAAAAGGAGCGGAGGCCCCACGGCCACGGTTCCTGGGACAGCGACGGCCGCGCGCGCCCCGCCGCCACCCGGGGGTGGGCGGCGGACGCGGGGCCCTGCGTGCGGGCGGGAGGGCAGCGTCGGCTGAGAGCCGCCCCGACGGCCTTAACACCGGCAGAGCCGGCCCGACCGTGGAGCCTCTCCGACGCGCCCGAGGCGCCTTGACGATGCCGGCAAGGCAGCGGAGGCCCCACGGCCACGGTTCCTGGGACAGCGACGGCCGCGCGCGCCCCGCCGCCACCCGGGGGTGGGCGGCGGACGCGGGGCCCTGCGTGCGGGCGGGAGGGCAGCGTCGGCTGAGAGCCGCCCCGACGGCCTTAACACCGGCAGAGCCGGCCCGACCGTGGAGCCTCTCCGACGCGCCCGAGGCGCCTTGACGATGCCGGCAAGGCAGCGGAGGCCCCACGGCCACGGTTCCTGGGACAGCGACGGCCGCGCGCGCCCCGCCGCCACCCGGGGGTGGGCGGCGGACGCGGGGCCCTGCGTGCGGGCGGGAGGGCAGCGTCGGCTGAGAGCCGCCCCGACGGCCTTAACACCGGCAGAGCCGGCCCGACCGTGGAGCCTCTCCGACGCGCCCGAGGCGCCTTGACGATGCCGGCAAGGCAGCGGAGGCCCCACGGCCACGGTTCCTGGGACAGCGACGGCCGCGCGCGCCCCGCCGCCACCCGGGGGTGGGCGGCGGACGCGGGGCCCTGCGTGCGGGCGGGAGGGCAGCGTCGGCTGAGAGCCACCCCGACGGCCTTAACACCGGCAGAGCCGGCCCGACCGTGGAGCCTCTCCGACGCGCCCGAGGCGCCTTGACGATGCCGGCAAGGCAGCGGAGGCCCCACGGCCACGGTTCCTGGGACAGCGACGGCCGCGCGCGCCCCGCCGCCACCCGGGGGTGGGCGGCGGACGCGGGGCCCTGCGTGCGGGCGGGAGGGCAGCGTCGGCTGAGAGCCGCCCCGACGGCCTTAACACCGGCAGAGCCGGCCCGACCGTGGAGCCTCTCCGACGCGCCCGAGGCGCCTTGACGATGCCGGCAAGGCAGCGGAGGCCCCACGGCCACGGTTCCTGGGACAGCGACGGCCGCGCGCGCCCCGCCGCCACCCGGGGGTGGGCGGCGGACGCGGGGCTCTGCGTGCGGGCGAGCGGGCAACGTCCGCGAGAGGTGCTCCGACGGCCTGAACACCGGCAGAGCCGGCCCGCCGCGGAGCCTCTCCGACGTGCCTGGGGACGCCTCAGCGGGCGCTGCCTGGGGGTCTGGATCGGTAATAACGGGGGAGCGGGAGGTGCCGCCGGCCACCCGCTCCAGACGATTCCCTTCACTGAGGTCAACGGGACCGGGGGAAAGCTGCGGCTAGCTCAAGTCCCCCGGTCTTCCAGCGTTCGAGAGTGCTGGCGACCGCCGCCGGCCGCCAGTCTTTGCCCAGCCCGCAGGGAACCGCTTCCCCCGGGGAAAAAAAAAAAAAACAAACGACGCCAGGAAGGCTTGACAGCCCCGGCCGTCTGCGTTCGGCTGCCGGCCACCGCGACCGGTCCGCCGCTCTCGGCCCGCTTCGCGGGCCCCGGCTTAGGGCCGGCGGAAAAAAAAGGGCGAGGCGCCGCCACCTCGCCCGTGCTACGCAGTCCCTTCACCGAGCCCTCCGGCGCTCCGAGAAGCCAGGGCAAGCCAGACACCACGGGCCGCCCACGTATGGCTCGTGCCGGCAAAAGGAGGGCGAGGCGCCGCCGCCTCCGCCCGCGCCGTCCTCGGGCTCTCGGGGGCCGGGGAAAGCCGCGGCAGGCTCGAAACCCCCGGCCGTCTGCGTTCGGCTGCCGGCCACCGCGACCGGCCGCCGCTCTCTGCGCCCGCTTCGCGGGCCCCGGCTTAGGGCCGGCAGAAAAAAAAGGGCGAGGCGCCGCCACCTCGCCCGTGCTACGCAGTCCCTTCACCGAGCCCTCCGGCGCTCCGAGAAGCCAGGGCAAGCCAGACACCACGGGCCGCCCACGTATGGCTCGTGCCGGCAAAAGGAGGGCGAGGCGCCGCCGCCTCCGCCCGCGCCGTCCTCGGGCTCTCGGGGGCCGGGGAAAGCCGCGGCAGGCTCGAAACCCCCGGCCGTCTGCGTTCGGCTGCCGGCCACCGCGACCGGCCGCCGCTCTCTGCGCCCGCTTCGCGGGCCCCGGCTTAGGGCCGGAGAAAAAGGGCGAGGTGCCGCCAGCCTCGCCCATGCCACACCACTGGGCCCTCCGGAGCCGGGGCAAGCCGCGGCAGGCTCGAAACCCCCGGTCGTCTGCTTCCGCCATATGCCGGCAGTAAGCTCGCATCATCATCGGGCCCCGTGCGGGACCGGGGAGGAGAAAGCGCCGCAGAGGCTGGACCCCCTTCCCCGGCCTTGCGCGTTCGAGTGCCGGCGACCACCGCCGGCCGCCGGTCTTTGCCCTTGATCCCCGCGGAGGGGTCTGCCGTTCCCTCTCGTGCCGCTCTGCCAACGGCCGCTCGCTAGCCCTGCTCCGGAGACGAGTCACCGCTCGCTCCTATAGTATGGACCGGTACGTCGCCGCCCCCAGAAAGATCCAAGACGGCCGTCTCCGCCCACCGGGGAGGCGCGCCAGCGACGCCGACTTTTACGATGACGTAACTGGAGGCAGCACAGAGCAGCGACCCCTTCGGCAGCTCCGAGGAAGCGGAGGGGACAACAGGTCTACCGCTCAGCCCCGGAAATGCGACTAAGTCCCGCCGGAGCCGGGTAGACCTGGCCTCCCTGTCCGACGGACGCTCCGGCAGCGACAGGCCGGGGTCGCCGGCCGCCGCTGGCGGCCGACCCGGGCTCCCGGAGCCGGGTAGACCTGGCAGCCGCCGCACGCGCGCCGGAGCCGGGTAGACCTGACAGCCGCCGACCCGGTCTCCGGAGCCGGGTAGACCTGGAAGCCGCCGCACGCGCGCCGGAGCCGGGTAGACCTGACAGCCGCTGCCTGCGCCGGAGCCGGGTAGACCTGGCAGCCGCTGCCGGCGCCGGAGCCGGGTAGACCTGGCAGCCGCCGCCGGCGCCGGAGCCGGGTAGACCTGGCGGCCGCCGCCGGCGCCGGAGCCGGGTAGACCTGACAGCCGCCGCCGGCGCCGGAGCCGGGTAGACCTGACGGCCACTGCCGGCGCCGGAGCCGGGTAGGCCTGCGGGCCGCTGCCGGCACCGGAGCCGGGTAGACCTGACAGCCGCCGAACCGGTCTCCGGAGCCGGGTAGACCTGACAGCCGCCGCCGGCGCCGGAGCCGGGTAGACCTGCGGGCCGCCGCCGGCGCCGGAGCCGGGTAGACCTGGCGGCCACTGCCGGCGCCGGAGCCGGGTAGGCCTGCGGGCCGCTGCCGGCACCGGAGCCGGGTAGACCTGACAGCCGCCGACCCGGTCTCCGGAGCCGGGTAGACCTGGAAGCCGCCGCACGCGCGCCGGAGCCGGGTAGACCTGGCAGCCGCCGCCGGCGCCGGAGCCGGGTAGACCTGGCGGCCGCCGCCGGCGCCGGAGCCGGGTAGACCTGACGGCCACTGCCGGCGCCGGAGCCGGGTAGACCTGGCAGCCGCCGCGCGCGCGCGCCGGAGCCGGGTAGACCTGGCGGCCGCCGCCGGCGCCGGAGCCGGGTAGGCCTGCGGGCCGCTGCCGGCGCCGGAGCCGGGTAGACCTGGCAGCCGCTGCCGGCGCCGGAGCCGGGTAGACCTGTCGGCCGCCGCGCGCGCGCCGGAGCCGGGTAGACCTGGCGGCCGCCGCCGGCGCCGGAGCCGGGTAGACCTGCGGGCCGCTGCCGGCGCCGGAGCCGGGTAGACCTGGCAGCCACCGCCGGCGCCGGCGCCGGGTAGACCTGGCAGCCGCTGCCGGCGCCGGAGCCGGGTAGACCTGTCGGCCGCCGCGCGCGCGCCGGAGCCGGGTAGACCTGGCGGCCGCCGCCGGCGCCGGAGCCGGGTAGACCTGCGGGCCGCTGCCGGCGCCGGAGCCGGGTAGACCTGGCAGCCACCGCCGGCGCCGGCGCCGGGTAGACCTGGCAGCCGCTGCCGGCGCCGGAGCCGGGTAGACCTGACGGCCGCTGCCTGCGCCGGAGCCGGGTAGACCTGCGGGCCGCTGCCGGAGCCGGGTAGACCTGTCGGCCCCCGAGGAGCCCGGTAGACCTGCCGGCCGCTCTGTGCTCCCGAGCCGGCTGGACCGTGCGACCCGGTTCTCCCGGCCGGGTTCGGGTGCGGGGGGGGGGGGGCGGCGGCGGAGGCGGGTGGGGGGGGGTGTGCAATTTTTCGATATTTAAGGGAATCCGGTACAGAGGCCACCCTCTCCCGGTTCTGCCGGCCGGGGAGGGCCGGGTCATTCCCCCCCCCCCCCCCCGCCGTTTCCGAGATTTAAGCGCTTCTAACGAAAAGGCAGTAAGTTTAAACGTACTGTCTCATGCAAGACTTATTTGACCTTCTTCGCTTTCCAGATTAAACATCAATAAAATATTAATAAACAACTTTTTAAATTTTTTATTTCTTTTTTTTTTTTTTTTAAAAAAAAAAAACACCCGCCGCACTCAAACGCGCGCACGCCCCTTCCCCGACCCGGTGGTCCGCCGCGCGCTGGCCGGCTTCACCGCCCCGGCCAGCCTCTCCGCTCCGTCTGCCCCCCTCGAACACACGCTCTGGCCGGCGGGGGACCGGGTAGAGGCGGCGGCCCCCATCGCGAGCCGCCCGGCTCCCCGGCGTGAGTTTGCCGTCCGCCGGGAGGCTTTAGGACCCCGGGCGCCCGTAGCCGGGTCCGGGTCCCGGCGCCGCCGGGCGCTCGGCGGCTTTTGTTTTTGGTTTCGCGGTGTGGGGTTTGGGGGGGGCTGGGGGGGGGGCGGGGGTGGGGTGGGGTGTGCGTTTTGTTCCTTTTTTTTTTCCCCGCTTGCCATCGTTTTATTTTACTCTGACCTTTTAAAACACAATAAATAGATTAAAACACACGTCTGCGATCCTGCAGACGCGCCCGCCCCCCGCGACATACGCGTCTCAGACACGCGCGCGCACCCCCCCCCCCCACGCACCCCCCCCACCCCCACCCCCCCCCCCCCACGCCTTGCCCCCCCCCCCCCCTCGCCCCAGCACGTAGCCCGCGTGCGTGTGCTCCCCCTCCCTCCCTCCCTGCGCTGCAGTTGCAGACCCGCAGCCCGGTAGGCGCGGCCCCTCCCCGACCCCAGACTCGCCGGCGCCCTGGAGCAGCAGGGGTCGGGGGGTGGTCCCCCCGTTGCCCGGCAACCGGGCCCCTGCCCGCAAGGAAAGGGCAGCGGTTCCCGCCGCGCCAACGGTCCTGCGCTCAGCCGCGGCGGCAGCGACAGGGAAGGGAGGCTGGCGCAGAGGCAGGCGAGAGCGGTCGGCGAGCAGGCAGGGAGCCTGGCGCAGAGGTAGGCTGGGGACGGGGTGGGGCGGGGGGCCCGCGTCTCCTTTCGGAGAAGATTTCTGTTTGGGTCGGTTAGGGTTTTTTTTTTCCTTCCCTTCTGCGTTTTTTCTCCTCTTTTTCTGACTGAGTGAGCGGGAGAGAAAGGCGGGAGCCGGGGCACGGGCACGGGCACGGGCAGGGTAGCAACTCGGCAGCCAGGGTGAGAGACCGCCCGCCCCCGGGACTCCCCTCTGGCGCCCGGGCACGGAGCCGGCAGGAATGCCGCTGGGTCCTAAAGTCTCCCGCCTGCCTTCCCCGGGGCGGCAAACGTGCCGTAGGAAGGCGGGGGTGGGGGGGGGGGGGGGCCGGGGGGCTAGCGGGGGGGATGGGGGGGGGGGGCGGGGGGGGCACGACGGCGTCAGCGGGAGGCGCGCGCGCGCGCTCCGCGTGCCTAACGTGCGCCCGTCTGGGGGGCGGGCGGGCGGGCGCGGGCCTGCGCCCACGCGCGTGGAGCGGCGGGCGAGGGGTTCGGGCTGGGGGTTACGTTTGTGGGCGAGCCGGGCGCCTCTCCGGGGGCGGGGGGTTCGGGGGGGGCACGTGCCCGCGCCGGGGGCCTGTTTAGTTTGGGGTGCGCGCACGCGGGAAGAAACGAAAAAGATTCGCGACGCTGTTGATGACGCCGCCTTCTCTGTTACAGCCCGCGTTGCCGGCGGCGTCGGTGTCCGGGCCCGCGCCCTTGCCGGTCGAAGCCGTCCCTGGGAAAGCAGCCGCCGCCGGCCTCGGCCCGGGCAGAGACGTGGGTCCCCAGGGCCGGGCTCCAGCGACCGCGCGGCAGGGCCCCGGCCGGGGCCGGCGGAGAGAGAGGCGGGCCGCGCTTCTAACAGACGGCCATCGGCGTTTCCGTCGCCGGCGGGATGCGTCGGAGCGGTGAGTCCCGCCGAGAGGACGGGCCCGGCGGCCTCAGGCGAGGGGGGACGGCTCCTTTGCCGGCGGCGGGGAGACGGCCCCGGGCGGGCCCGATCTTCCGGCACGGCGGCCGCGAGAGCGCCTCGTCTCCGAGGACGCTCGGCTAAGTCGGCCCGGGCCGCGGGGAGCGTTCGTCGGGCACGTGGCCGGCCAGGACTTTGCTCAGAGGCCTGCGAGACCGCCGTCCCTCGGAGGCCCGGCCGCGTCCCCGGAGAGGCCTTCTCAGGGACGGAGGCCCGTCCCGGGAATCGCGGCGCCGGCTGGGCTGGGCTGGGCTGGGCCGGGCCGGGCCGGGCCGGGCCGGGGCGGGCGAGAGGCCCGTCCGGCTAACGAGTGACGGCCCGTGTTTTTCTCCGCTCCGGCCAGGTCTCGAGGCGACGTGGAAGGGGCTTGCCGCCCCAGGCCGAAAGCAGCTTCGCCCGGAGCCCCCGCGGAAGGTAGGCCGGCGACCCCCCGCCGCGGCCGCGCCGGGACGGACCCGATCAGGTAGCGGCCGCGAGCGAGGGCGCGGGGAACGCGGCCCCCGGCGGGCGGCGAGAGAAAAGAATAAAGGAAGGTTCTAAGGGGTAAAAGGGGAAAGAAAAAAAAAAAAAAAAAAAAAAAAAGAAAAAAAGAGAAAGGGAAAAGAGAGAAACGATAATAAAAAAGGAGGCGGGGCGGGCGGGCGCTTCTGTACACGGACCCCTGCGGGGGGGCCCGGCCTCGGGAGGCCTCTCGATCTGCCGCTGCCCGTTCGTTGTCGATCGCATCGACGCGCGCCGGCCCGCGTTTCACGAAGGTAAGGAACGATTCGTGAACCGGTCGCCGGCACGGGGATCGGTCGCGGGCGACGGAGCGGTACGGATTCGTGGCTATCGGGCGATCCCTACCGTGAAGGAATTCACGAATCGACTCACGGATCCGACGGTTTACCGCTCGCGCGTAAATACCGATCGGTCTCCCCCTCCGACGCGAGAGCGATCGCGTCGTGGCAAAAGAAAGGCTGCGTCGATTCGTTTCTTATCGATGAGTAGAACGCTACGGTAATAAAACAGCACCGCTCTAACGACACCGTTTAATAGGGTTAACGTCGTCGACGCTCCACGGAATTCTCTCCAAAAAGAAAGCGACGTTCTTAAGAAGGGCTCGGCCTGTCACGACGCGCAAACGATCGACACCGTTACGGAGCTCCAAACTAAAAATGAAAACCCCAAAAAACCCCACCAAAACCACCGGAAACTACTCCAACGTAAGTCATACCAAATCTAATTCTCTAGCGGTAAAAAAAATAAAAATTCTACCGTACCGTGAGCACGGTGAGTAGTAATAGCGACGTTACTGGCGTCGGGGACTTCTTGTTTACTCGGAAAAGATCATCGCGAACGTTATTTATTGCTACTGTTGTTATTCTTGTTAGCGGCGGCGGCGGCGGTGGCGGTAGTCGTAGCAGCGTCGTCATCATCCTCTCGTGAGGATAAACTCACGACGTGTTATTAGCAATAGCGTGACTTGCTTTTGATATTCTGCGTGCCAATACTCAACGGTTTTGTGAACGGCGAATCGGTAACGAATAAAAGACTAATCGCGCATAAAAGACTAATCGTGCATAAGGTACGTCATTCGAAAGCGATGAATAAGTTATTATTCGTGATAGTCGTCCTATTGAATAACGTGTAGTGCTTTTAGAACGACAAGCGAAAAAAGGAGGTTTTTCATAGCGTTAGCGCTGATCCTAACGCTGCTACGACGAATAACGTTTACTAATACTGAATTATTTCACGATTCCAAACGATCCATGGAATTCCATCAGGAGAAGCGCCAGAAGGTAAGAACGCTCGCGTGATTCTCTTTCGTACTGCGATTCGGGATAAATTTTAAGCCTTTCCGAACGAATAAATTAATAAAGACCGAAACCGGAACGGTAAAACAATCGATTAATAAATAAATTAGTAACAACAAATTGACACGTTAAATAAACTGCATATTAACGATTCCTTCATTTTAATTAATAATATTTAATAATGATGATATTTAATAATGTTTAATAACAATTAATAATAAATTAATAAGTTAAATATCATTTAATAATTTGTTAATTTTAATGATCTAATAATAAATGGAGAAAATTTATAATTTACAATTATTGTTTAATTTATAACAATAAATAATAATAATTTATATTATTGTTATTAAATAATAATATAATATTATCAAAGTATAAATATTATTATTATAGGAATATTATATTCAATTATATAATATATACTATAATATTTAATATACTTAATATTTATAATATTAAATATTAATATATTTAATATTTATATTGAATATGTGATATTATTACATGATATTATAATATTGTTATATAAATATTATTATTATATCAATATAAATATTATTAAATGTATTAATCAAATATATCATTAAATATATTTAAATACATATAAAATACTATTATTACATATTTATATATAAAATATTCTTAAATATATTAATTAAATAATAATATAAATTATTCTTAAATAATAATAATTTATAATGATAATTTATATTATTATTATTAAATAATAATAATCTATATTATTATTAAAGTTTAATGATTAAAATTATTTACAGTAATAAATTAATTAATAATATAGAGTAATATCTAATGACGCTAATAGGTATTAATTAATTAATTCATTAAACGAAAACAATTAATTCCTTATATCAGTAATGACGATAATGACACGAATGAATAATCCGAGGAATAGATTAATACATAACGAGTTCAATAAAATAGGTCACAGGAAAATATTAATTTAATATAGAA
This sequence comes from Platalea leucorodia, assembly GCF_965183815.1. NCBI lineage: Eukaryota > Metazoa > Chordata > Aves > Pelecaniformes > Threskiornithidae > Platalea > Platalea leucorodia. Next base: position 171,917 of record NW_028121405.1, read on the forward strand.
CAGTCATCTTTATACTTTTATATTAAAAGGGAATTAAAAAAAAAAAAAAATTAAAACCTCGCCCACGACAAAAGCAAAAAAAAACCGAAACACAAACAGAAAGACAGTTCTACCCGGGCCCACGGGCAGGGAGGCCTGGTCTACCCGGGCCCACGGGCAGGGAGGCCTGGTCTACCCCGGGCACCGGGCAGGGAGGCCAGGTCTACGCCGAGCACCGGGCAGGGAGGCCTGGTCTACCCCGGGCACCGGGCAGGGAGGCCAGGTCTACCCCGGGCCCACGGGCAGGGAGGCCTGGTCTACCCCGGGCACCGGGCAGGGAGGCCAGGTCTACCCCGGGCACCGGGCAGGGAGGCCAGGTCTACCCCGGGCCCACGGGCAGGGAGGCCTGGTCTACCCCGGGCACCGGGCAGGGAGGCCAGGTCTACCCCGGGCCCACGGGCAGGGAGGCCTGGTCTACCCCGGGCACCGGGCAGGGAGGCCAGGTCTACCCCGGGCACCGGGCAGGGAGGCCTGGTCTACCCCGGGCCCACGGGCAGGGAGGCCAGGTCTACCCCGAGCACCGGGCAGGGAGGCCTGGTCTACCC
>NW_028121405.1:187500-197500 GCF_965183815.1 Platalea leucorodia
CTCGCCTCAACCGCACCACCGCCCAGCGCTGCTCGCGGCCGGCACCCACGGGCACCCGGGACCGAGGCCGGCACCGGCACCTCGCGTGGTTTAGGACACCTGAGGGCTCGCGGGGCCACGCGGCCGTCACACAGCCCGGTTCGGTAAGGAAGCCCGAAGACCCCCCCCCTTTGCCCGGCGGGGGGAAGGAAGGCAACACCTCGCATGCGACGGGAAGCGAATTGGAAAGGAGACCACCCTGCCTGAACACCGGACACCGCCGTGGCACCCTATTACGGGGAGCACGGAAGTGCCGGCCCGCCGGGGGCCCTCTCCGACGCGACCCGAAAGGCCTCATCGATCAGTAAAGCAAAGAAAAAGGAGCGGAGGCCCCACGGCCACGGTTCCTGGGACAGCGACGGCCGCGCGCGCCCCGCCGCCACCCGGGGGTGGGCGGCGGACGCGGGGCCCTGCGTGCGGGCGGGAGGGCAGCGTCGGCTGAGAGCCGCCCCGACGGCCTTAACACCGGCAGAGCCGGCCCGACCGTGGAGCCTCTCCGACGCGCCCGAGGCGCCTTGACGATGCCGGCAAGGCAGCGGAGGCCCCACGGCCACGGTTCCTGGGACAGCGACGGCCGCGCGCGCCCCGCCGCCACCCGGGGGTGGGCGGCGGACGCGGGGCCCTGCGTGCGGGCGGGAGGGCAGCGTCGGCTGAGAGCCGCCCCGACGGCCTTAACACCGGCAGAGCCGGCCCGACCGTGGAGCCTCTCCGACGCGCCCGAGGCGCCTTGACGATGCCGGCAAGGCAGCGGAGGCCCCACGGCCACGGTTCCTGGGACAGCGACGGCCGCGCGCGCCCCGCCGCCACCCGGGGGTGGGCGGCGGACGCGGGGCCCTGCGTGCGGGCGGGAGGGCAGCGTCGGCTGAGAGCCGCCCCGACGGCCTTAACACCGGCAGAGCCGGCCCGACCGTGGAGCCTCTCCGACGCGCCCGAGGCGCCTTGACGATGCCGGCAAGGCAGCGGAGGCCCCACGGCCACGGTTCCTGGGACAGCGACGGCCGCGCGCGCCCCGCCGCCACCCGGGGGTGGGCGGCGGACGCGGGGCCCTGCGTGCGGGCGGGAGGGCAGCGTCGGCTGAGAGCCACCCCGACGGCCTTAACACCGGCAGAGCCGGCCCGACCGTGGAGCCTCTCCGACGCGCCCGAGGCGCCTTGACGATGCCGGCAAGGCAGCGGAGGCCCCACGGCCACGGTTCCTGGGACAGCGACGGCCGCGCGCGCCCCGCCGCCACCCGGGGGTGGGCGGCGGACGCGGGGCCCTGCGTGCGGGCGGGAGGGCAGCGTCGGCTGAGAGCCGCCCCGACGGCCTTAACACCGGCAGAGCCGGCCCGACCGTGGAGCCTCTCCGACGCGCCCGAGGCGCCTTGACGATGCCGGCAAGGCAGCGGAGGCCCCACGGCCACGGTTCCTGGGACAGCGACGGCCGCGCGCGCCCCGCCGCCACCCGGGGGTGGGCGGCGGACGCGGGGCTCTGCGTGCGGGCGAGCGGGCAACGTCCGCGAGAGGTGCTCCGACGGCCTGAACACCGGCAGAGCCGGCCCGCCGCGGAGCCTCTCCGACGTGCCTGGGGACGCCTCAGCGGGCGCTGCCTGGGGGTCTGGATCGGTAATAACGGGGGAGCGGGAGGTGCCGCCGGCCACCCGCTCCAGACGATTCCCTTCACTGAGGTCAACGGGACCGGGGGAAAGCTGCGGCTAGCTCAAGTCCCCCGGTCTTCCAGCGTTCGAGAGTGCTGGCGACCGCCGCCGGCCGCCAGTCTTTGCCCAGCCCGCAGGGAACCGCTTCCCCCGGGGAAAAAAAAAAAAAACAAACGACGCCAGGAAGGCTTGACAGCCCCGGCCGTCTGCGTTCGGCTGCCGGCCACCGCGACCGGTCCGCCGCTCTCGGCCCGCTTCGCGGGCCCCGGCTTAGGGCCGGCGGAAAAAAAAGGGCGAGGCGCCGCCACCTCGCCCGTGCTACGCAGTCCCTTCACCGAGCCCTCCGGCGCTCCGAGAAGCCAGGGCAAGCCAGACACCACGGGCCGCCCACGTATGGCTCGTGCCGGCAAAAGGAGGGCGAGGCGCCGCCGCCTCCGCCCGCGCCGTCCTCGGGCTCTCGGGGGCCGGGGAAAGCCGCGGCAGGCTCGAAACCCCCGGCCGTCTGCGTTCGGCTGCCGGCCACCGCGACCGGCCGCCGCTCTCTGCGCCCGCTTCGCGGGCCCCGGCTTAGGGCCGGCAGAAAAAAAAGGGCGAGGCGCCGCCACCTCGCCCGTGCTACGCAGTCCCTTCACCGAGCCCTCCGGCGCTCCGAGAAGCCAGGGCAAGCCAGACACCACGGGCCGCCCACGTATGGCTCGTGCCGGCAAAAGGAGGGCGAGGCGCCGCCGCCTCCGCCCGCGCCGTCCTCGGGCTCTCGGGGGCCGGGGAAAGCCGCGGCAGGCTCGAAACCCCCGGCCGTCTGCGTTCGGCTGCCGGCCACCGCGACCGGCCGCCGCTCTCTGCGCCCGCTTCGCGGGCCCCGGCTTAGGGCCGGAGAAAAAGGGCGAGGTGCCGCCAGCCTCGCCCATGCCACACCACTGGGCCCTCCGGAGCCGGGGCAAGCCGCGGCAGGCTCGAAACCCCCGGTCGTCTGCTTCCGCCATATGCCGGCAGTAAGCTCGCATCATCATCGGGCCCCGTGCGGGACCGGGGAGGAGAAAGCGCCGCAGAGGCTGGACCCCCTTCCCCGGCCTTGCGCGTTCGAGTGCCGGCGACCACCGCCGGCCGCCGGTCTTTGCCCTTGATCCCCGCGGAGGGGTCTGCCGTTCCCTCTCGTGCCGCTCTGCCAACGGCCGCTCGCTAGCCCTGCTCCGGAGACGAGTCACCGCTCGCTCCTATAGTATGGACCGGTACGTCGCCGCCCCCAGAAAGATCCAAGACGGCCGTCTCCGCCCACCGGGGAGGCGCGCCAGCGACGCCGACTTTTACGATGACGTAACTGGAGGCAGCACAGAGCAGCGACCCCTTCGGCAGCTCCGAGGAAGCGGAGGGGACAACAGGTCTACCGCTCAGCCCCGGAAATGCGACTAAGTCCCGCCGGAGCCGGGTAGACCTGGCCTCCCTGTCCGACGGACGCTCCGGCAGCGACAGGCCGGGGTCGCCGGCCGCCGCTGGCGGCCGACCCGGGCTCCCGGAGCCGGGTAGACCTGGCAGCCGCCGCACGCGCGCCGGAGCCGGGTAGACCTGACAGCCGCCGACCCGGTCTCCGGAGCCGGGTAGACCTGGAAGCCGCCGCACGCGCGCCGGAGCCGGGTAGACCTGACAGCCGCTGCCTGCGCCGGAGCCGGGTAGACCTGGCAGCCGCTGCCGGCGCCGGAGCCGGGTAGACCTGGCAGCCGCCGCCGGCGCCGGAGCCGGGTAGACCTGGCGGCCGCCGCCGGCGCCGGAGCCGGGTAGACCTGACAGCCGCCGCCGGCGCCGGAGCCGGGTAGACCTGACGGCCACTGCCGGCGCCGGAGCCGGGTAGGCCTGCGGGCCGCTGCCGGCACCGGAGCCGGGTAGACCTGACAGCCGCCGAACCGGTCTCCGGAGCCGGGTAGACCTGACAGCCGCCGCCGGCGCCGGAGCCGGGTAGACCTGCGGGCCGCCGCCGGCGCCGGAGCCGGGTAGACCTGGCGGCCACTGCCGGCGCCGGAGCCGGGTAGGCCTGCGGGCCGCTGCCGGCACCGGAGCCGGGTAGACCTGACAGCCGCCGACCCGGTCTCCGGAGCCGGGTAGACCTGGAAGCCGCCGCACGCGCGCCGGAGCCGGGTAGACCTGGCAGCCGCCGCCGGCGCCGGAGCCGGGTAGACCTGGCGGCCGCCGCCGGCGCCGGAGCCGGGTAGACCTGACGGCCACTGCCGGCGCCGGAGCCGGGTAGACCTGGCAGCCGCCGCGCGCGCGCGCCGGAGCCGGGTAGACCTGGCGGCCGCCGCCGGCGCCGGAGCCGGGTAGGCCTGCGGGCCGCTGCCGGCGCCGGAGCCGGGTAGACCTGGCAGCCGCTGCCGGCGCCGGAGCCGGGTAGACCTGTCGGCCGCCGCGCGCGCGCCGGAGCCGGGTAGACCTGGCGGCCGCCGCCGGCGCCGGAGCCGGGTAGACCTGCGGGCCGCTGCCGGCGCCGGAGCCGGGTAGACCTGGCAGCCACCGCCGGCGCCGGCGCCGGGTAGACCTGGCAGCCGCTGCCGGCGCCGGAGCCGGGTAGACCTGTCGGCCGCCGCGCGCGCGCCGGAGCCGGGTAGACCTGGCGGCCGCCGCCGGCGCCGGAGCCGGGTAGACCTGCGGGCCGCTGCCGGCGCCGGAGCCGGGTAGACCTGGCAGCCACCGCCGGCGCCGGCGCCGGGTAGACCTGGCAGCCGCTGCCGGCGCCGGAGCCGGGTAGACCTGACGGCCGCTGCCTGCGCCGGAGCCGGGTAGACCTGCGGGCCGCTGCCGGAGCCGGGTAGACCTGTCGGCCCCCGAGGAGCCCGGTAGACCTGCCGGCCGCTCTGTGCTCCCGAGCCGGCTGGACCGTGCGACCCGGTTCTCCCGGCCGGGTTCGGGTGCGGGGGGGGGGGGGCGGCGGCGGAGGCGGGTGGGGGGGGGTGTGCAATTTTTCGATATTTAAGGGAATCCGGTACAGAGGCCACCCTCTCCCGGTTCTGCCGGCCGGGGAGGGCCGGGTCATTCCCCCCCCCCCCCCCCGCCGTTTCCGAGATTTAAGCGCTTCTAACGAAAAGGCAGTAAGTTTAAACGTACTGTCTCATGCAAGACTTATTTGACCTTCTTCGCTTTCCAGATTAAACATCAATAAAATATTAATAAACAACTTTTTAAATTTTTTATTTCTTTTTTTTTTTTTTTTAAAAAAAAAAAACACCCGCCGCACTCAAACGCGCGCACGCCCCTTCCCCGACCCGGTGGTCCGCCGCGCGCTGGCCGGCTTCACCGCCCCGGCCAGCCTCTCCGCTCCGTCTGCCCCCCTCGAACACACGCTCTGGCCGGCGGGGGACCGGGTAGAGGCGGCGGCCCCCATCGCGAGCCGCCCGGCTCCCCGGCGTGAGTTTGCCGTCCGCCGGGAGGCTTTAGGACCCCGGGCGCCCGTAGCCGGGTCCGGGTCCCGGCGCCGCCGGGCGCTCGGCGGCTTTTGTTTTTGGTTTCGCGGTGTGGGGTTTGGGGGGGGCTGGGGGGGGGGCGGGGGTGGGGTGGGGTGTGCGTTTTGTTCCTTTTTTTTTTCCCCGCTTGCCATCGTTTTATTTTACTCTGACCTTTTAAAACACAATAAATAGATTAAAACACACGTCTGCGATCCTGCAGACGCGCCCGCCCCCCGCGACATACGCGTCTCAGACACGCGCGCGCACCCCCCCCCCCCACGCACCCCCCCCACCCCCACCCCCCCCCCCCCACGCCTTGCCCCCCCCCCCCCCTCGCCCCAGCACGTAGCCCGCGTGCGTGTGCTCCCCCTCCCTCCCTCCCTGCGCTGCAGTTGCAGACCCGCAGCCCGGTAGGCGCGGCCCCTCCCCGACCCCAGACTCGCCGGCGCCCTGGAGCAGCAGGGGTCGGGGGGTGGTCCCCCCGTTGCCCGGCAACCGGGCCCCTGCCCGCAAGGAAAGGGCAGCGGTTCCCGCCGCGCCAACGGTCCTGCGCTCAGCCGCGGCGGCAGCGACAGGGAAGGGAGGCTGGCGCAGAGGCAGGCGAGAGCGGTCGGCGAGCAGGCAGGGAGCCTGGCGCAGAGGTAGGCTGGGGACGGGGTGGGGCGGGGGGCCCGCGTCTCCTTTCGGAGAAGATTTCTGTTTGGGTCGGTTAGGGTTTTTTTTTTCCTTCCCTTCTGCGTTTTTTCTCCTCTTTTTCTGACTGAGTGAGCGGGAGAGAAAGGCGGGAGCCGGGGCACGGGCACGGGCACGGGCAGGGTAGCAACTCGGCAGCCAGGGTGAGAGACCGCCCGCCCCCGGGACTCCCCTCTGGCGCCCGGGCACGGAGCCGGCAGGAATGCCGCTGGGTCCTAAAGTCTCCCGCCTGCCTTCCCCGGGGCGGCAAACGTGCCGTAGGAAGGCGGGGGTGGGGGGGGGGGGGGGCCGGGGGGCTAGCGGGGGGGATGGGGGGGGGGGGCGGGGGGGGCACGACGGCGTCAGCGGGAGGCGCGCGCGCGCGCTCCGCGTGCCTAACGTGCGCCCGTCTGGGGGGCGGGCGGGCGGGCGCGGGCCTGCGCCCACGCGCGTGGAGCGGCGGGCGAGGGGTTCGGGCCGGGGGTTACGTTTGTGGGCGAGCCGGGCGCCTCTCCGGGGGCGGGGGGTTCGGGGGGGGCACGTGCCCGCGCCGGGGGCCTGTTTAGTTTGGGGTGCGCGCACGCGGGAAGAAACGAAAAAGATTCGCGACGCTGTTGATGACGCCGCCTTCTCTGTTACAGCCCGCGTTGCCGGCGGCGTCGGTGTCCGGGCCCGCGCCCTTGCCGGTCGAAGCCGTCCCTGGGAAAGCAGCCGCCGCCGGCCTCGGCCCGGGCAGAGACGTGGGTCCCCAGGGCCGGGCTCCAGCGACCGCGCGGCAGGGCCCCGGCCGGGGCCGGCGGAGAGAGAGGCGGGCCGCGCTTCTAACAGACGGCCATCGGCGTTTCCGTCGCCGGCGGGATGCGTCGGAGCGGTGAGTCCCGCCGAGAGGACGGGCCCGGCGGCCTCAGGCGAGGGGGGACGGCTCCTTTGCCGGCGGCGGGGAGACGGCCCCGGGCGGGCCCGATCTTCCGGCACGGCGGCCGCGAGAGCGCCTCGTCTCCGAGGACGCTCGGCTAAGTCGGCCCGGGCCGCGGGGAGCGTTCGTCGGGCACGTGGCCGGCCAGGACTTTGCTCAGAGGCCTGCGAGACCGCCGTCCCTCGGAGGCCCGGCCGCGTCCCCGGAGAGGCCTTCTCAGGGACGGAGGCCCGTCCCGGGAATCGCGGCGCCGGCTGGGCTGGGCTGGGCTGGGCCGGGCCGGGCCGGGCCGGGCCGGGGCGGGCGAGAGGCCCGTCCGGCTAACGAGTGACGGCCCGTGTTTTTCTCCGCTCCGGCCAGGTCTCGAGGCGACGTGGAAGGGGCTTGCCGCCCCAGGCCGAAAGCAGCTTCGCCCGGAGCCCCCGCGGAAGGTAGGCCGGCGACCCCCCGCCGCGGCCGCGCCGGGACGGACCCGATCAGGTAGCGGCCGCGAGCGAGGGCGCGGGGAACGCGGCCCCCGGCGGGCGGCGAGAGAAAAGAATAAAGGAAGGTTCTAAGGGGTAAAAGGGGAAAGAAAAAAAAAAAAAAAAAAAAAAAAAGAAAAAAAGAGAAAGGGAAAAGAGAGAAACGATAATAAAAAAGGAGGCGGGGCGGGCGGGCGCTTCTGTACACGGACCCCTGCGGGGGGGCCCGGCCTCGGGAGGCCTCTCGATCTGCCGCTGCCCGTTCGTTGTCGATCGCATCGACGCGCGCCGGCCCGCGTTTCACGAAGGTAAGGAACGATTCGTGAACCGGTCGCCGGCACGGGGATCGGTCGCGGGCGACGGAGCGGTACGGATTCGTGGCTATCGGGCGATCCCTACCGTGAAGGAATTCACGAATCGACTCACGGATCCGACGGTTTACCGCTCGCGCGTAAATACCGATCGGTCTCCCCCTCCGACGCGAGAGCGATCGCGTCGTGGCAAAAGAAAGGCTGCGTCGATTCGTTTCTTATCGATGAGTAGAACGCTACGGTAATAAAACAGCACCGCTCTAACGACACCGTTTAATAGGGTTAACGTCGTCGACGCTCCACGGAATTCTCTCCAAAAAGAAAGCGACGTTCTTAAGAAGGGCTCGGCCTGTCACGACGCGCAAACGATCGACACCGTTACGGAGCTCCAAACTAAAAATGAAAACCCCAAAAAACCCCACCAAAACCACCGGAAACTACTCCAACGTAAGTCATACCAAATCTAATTCTCTAGCGGTAAAAAAAATAAAAATTCTACCGTACCGTGAGCACGGTGAGTAGTAATAGCGACGTTACTGGCGTCGGGGACTTCTTGTTTACTCGGAAAAGATCATCGCGAACGTTATTTATTGCTACTGTTGTTATTCTTGTTAGCGGCGGCGGCGGCGGTGGCGGTAGTCGTAGCAGCGTCGTCATCATCCTCTCGTGAGGATAAACTCACGACGTGTTATTAGCAATAGCGTGACTTGCTTTTGATATTCTGCGTGCCAATACTCAACGGTTTTGTGAACGGCGAATCGGTAACGAATAAAAGACTAATCGCGCATAAAAGACTAATCGTGCATAAGGTACGTCATTCGAAAGCGATGAATAAGTTATTATTCGTGATAGTCGTCCTATTGAATAACGTGTAGTGCTTTTAGAACGACAAGCGAAAAAAGGAGGTTTTTCATAGCGTTAGCGCTGATCCTAACGCTGCTACGACGAATAACGTTTACTAATACTGAATTATTTCACGATTCCAAACGATCCATGGAATTCCATCAGGAGAAGCGCCAGAAGGTAAGAACGCTCGCGTGATTCTCTTTCGTACTGCGATTCGGGATAAATTTTAAGCCTTTCCGAACGAATAAATTAATAAAGACCGAAACCGGAACGGTAAAACAATCGATTAATAAATAAATTAGTAACAACAAATTAACACGTTAAATAAACTGCATATTAACGATTCCTTCATTTTAATTAATAATATTTAATAATGATGATATTTAATAATGTTTAATAACAATTAATAATAAATTAATAAGTTAAATATCATTTAATAATTTGTTAATTTTAATGATCTAATAATAAATGGAGAAAATTTATAATTTACAATTATTGTTTAATTTATAACAATAAATAATAATAATTTATATTATTGTTATTAAATAATAATATAATATTATCAAAGTATAAATATTATTATTATAGGAATATTATATTCAATTATATAATATATACTATAATATTTAATATACTTAATATTTATAATATTAAATATTAATATATTTAATATTTATATTGAATATGTGATATTATTACATGATATTATAATATTGTTATATAAATATTATTATTATATCAATATAAATATTATTAAATGTATTAATCAAATATATCATTAAATATATTTAAATACATATAAAATACTATTATTACATATTTATATATAAAATATTCTTAAATATATTAATTAAATAATAATATAAATTATTCTTAAATAATAATAATTTATAATGATAATTTATATTATTATTATTAAATAATAATAATCTATATTATTATTAAAGTTTAATGATTAAAATTATTTACAGTAATAAATTAATTAATAATATAGAGTAATATCTAATGACGCTAATAGGTATTAATTAATTAATTCATTAAACGAAAACAATTAATTCCTTATATCAGTAATGACGATAATGACACGAATGAATAATCCGAGGAATAGATTAATACATAACGAGTTCAATAAAATAGGTCACAGGAAAATATTAATTTAATATAGAACAGTCATCTTTATACTTTTATATTAAAAGGGAATTAAAAAAAAAAAAAAAATTAAAACCTCGCCCACGACAAAAGCAAAAAAAAACCGAAACACAAACAGAAAGACAGTTCTACCCGGGCCCACGGGCAGGGAGGCCTGGTCTACCCGGGCCCACGGGCAGGGAGGCCTGGTCTACCCCGGGCACCGGGCAGGGAGGCCAGGTCTACGCCGAGCACCGGGCAGGGAGGCCTGGTCTACCCCGGGCACCGGGCAGGGAGGCCAGGTCTACCCCGGGCCCACGGGCAGGGAGGCCTGGTCTACCCCGGGCACCGGGCAGGGAGGCCAGGTCTACCCCGGGCACCGGGCAGGGAGGCCAGGTCTACCCCGGGCCCACGGGCAGGGAGGCCTGGTCTACCCCGGGCACCGGGCAGGGAGGCCAGGTCTACCCCGGGCCCACGGGCAGGGAGGCCTGGTCTACCCCGGGCACCGGGCAGGGAGGCCAGGTCTACCCCGGGCACCGGGCAGGGAGGCCTGGTCT
>NW_028121405.1:210000-215000 GCF_965183815.1 Platalea leucorodia
GCCCCGGCTTAGGGCCGGCGGAAAAAAAAGGACGAGGCGCCGCCACCTCGCCCGTGCTACGCAGTCCCTTCACCGAGCCCTCCGGCGCTCCGAGAAGCCAGGGCAAGCCAGACACCACGGGCCGCCCACGTATGGCTCGTGCCGGCAAAAGGAGGGCGAGGCGCCGCCGCCTACGCCCGCGCCGTCCTCGGGCTCTCGGGGGCCGGGGAAAGCCGCGGCAGGCTCGAAACCCCCGGCCGTCTGCGTTCGGCTGCCGGCCACCGCGACCGGCCGCCGCTCTCTGCGCCCGCTTCGCGGGCCCCGGCTTAGGGCCGGAGAAAAAGGGCGAGGTGCCGCCAGCCTCGCCCATGCCACACCACTGGGCCCTCCGGAGCCGGGGCAAGCCGCGGCAGGCTCGAAACCCCCGGTCGTCTGCTTCCGCCATATGCCGGCAGTAAGCTCGCATCATCATCGGGCCCCGTGCGGGACCGGGGAGGAGAAAGCGCCGCAGAGGCTGGACCCCCTTCCCCGGCCTTGCGCGTTCGAGTGCCGGCGACCACCGCCGGCCGCCGGTCTTTGCCCTTGATCCCCGCGGAGGGGTCTGCCGTTCCCTCTCGTGCCGCTCTGCCAACGGCCGCTCGCTAGCCCTGCTCCGGAGACGAGTCACCGCTCGCTCCTATAGTAGGGACCGGTACGTCGCCGCCCCCAGAAAGATCCAAGACGGCCGTCTCCGCCCACCGGGGAGGCGCGCCAGCGACGCCGACTTTTACGATGACGTAACTGGAGGCAGCACAGAGCAGCGACCCCTTCGGCAGCTCCGAGGAAGCGGAGGGGACAACAGGTCTACCGCTCAGCCCCGGAAATGCGACTAAGTCCCGCCGGAGCCGGGTAGACCTGGCCGCCCTGTCCGACGGACGCTCCGGCAGCGACAGGCCGGGGTCGCCGGCCGCCGCTGGCGGCCGACCCGGGCTCCCGGAGCCGGGTAGACCTGGCAGCCGCCGCACGCGCGCCGGAGCCGGGTAGACCTGACAGCCGCCGACCCGGTCTCCGGAGCCGGGTAGACCTGGAAGCCGCCGCACGCGCGCCGGAGCCGGGTAGACCTGACAGCCGCTGCCTGCGCCGGAGCCGGGTAGACCTGGCAGCCGCTGCCGGCGCCGGAGCCGGGTAGACCTGACAGCCGCTGCCTGCGCCGGAGCCGGGTAGACCTGGCAGCCGCCGCCGGCGCCGGACCCGGGTAGACCTGACAGCCGCCGCCGGCGCCGGAGCCGGGTAGACCTGACGGCCGCCGCCGGCGCCGGAGCCGGGTAGGCCTGCGGGCCGCTGCCGGCACCGGAGCCGGGTAGACCTGACAGCCGCCGACCCGGTCTCCGGAGCCGGGTAGACCTGGAAGCCGCCGCACGCGCGCCGGAGCCGGGTAGACCTGGCGGCCGCCGCCGGCGCCGGAGCCGGGTAGACCTGCGGGCCGCCGCCGGCGCCGGAGCCGGGTAGACCTGACGGCCACTGCCGGCGCCGGAGCCGGGTAGGCCTGCGGGCCGCTGCCGGCACCGGAGCCGGGTAGACCTGACAGCCGCCGACCCGGTCTCCGGAGCCGGGTAGACCTGGAAGCCGCCGCACGCGCGCCGGAGCCGGGTAGACCTGGCGGCCGCCGCCGGCGCCGGAGCCGGGTAGACCTGCGGGCCGCTGCCGGCGCCGGAGCCGGGTAGACCTGGCAGCCGCCGCGCGCGCGCGCCGGAGCCGGGTAGACCTGGCAGCCGCCGCACGCGCGCCGGAGCCGGGTAGGCCTGCGGGCCGCTGCCGGCGCCGGAGCCGGGTAGACCTGGCAGCCGCTGCCGGCGCCGGAGCCGGGTAGACCTGTCGGCCGCCGCGCGCGCGCCGGAGCCGGGTAGACCTGCGGGCCGCCGCCGGCGCCGGAGCCGGGTAGACCTGGCGGCCGCCGCCGGCGCCGGAGCCGGGTAGACCTGCGGGCCGCTGCCGGCGCCGGAGCCGGGTAGACCTGCGGGCCGCTGCCGGCGCCGGAGCCGGGTAGACCTGGCAGCCGGTGCCGGCGCCGGAGCCGGGTAGACCTGACGGCCGCTGCCTGCGCCGGAGCCGGGTAGACCTGCGGGCCGCTGCCGGAGCCGGGTAGACCTGTCGGCCCCCGAGGAGCCCGGTAGACCTGCCGGCCGCTCTGTGCTCCCGAGCCGGCTGGACCGTGCGACCCGGTTCTCCCGGCCGGGTTCGGGTGCGGGGGGGGGGGGCGGCGGCGGCGGCGGTGGGGGGGGGGGGTGTGCAATTTTTCGATATTTAAGGGAATCCGGTACAGAGGCCACCCTCTCCCGGTTCTGCCGGCCGGGGAGGGCCGGGTCATTCCCCCCCCCCCCGCCGTTTCCGAGATTTAAGCGCTTCTAACGAAAAGGCAGTAAGTTTAAACGTACTGTCTCATGCAAGACTTATTTGACCTTCTTCGCTTTCCAGATTAAACATCAATAAAATATTAATAAACAACTTTTTAAATTTTTTATTTCTTTTTTTTTTTTAAAAAAAAAAAAACACCCGCCGCACTCAAACGCGCGCACGCCCCTTCCCCGACCCGGTGGTCCGCCGCGCGCTGGCCGGCTTCACCGCCCCGGCCAGCCTCTCCGCTCCGCCTGCCCCCCTCGAACACACGCTCTGGCCGGCGGGGGACCGGGTAGAGGCGGCGGCCCCCATCGCGAGCCGCCCGGCTCCCCGGCGTGAGTTTGCCGTCCGCCGGGAGGCTTTAGGACCCCAGGCGCCCGTAGCCGGGTCCGGGTCCCGGCGCCGCCGGGTGCTCGGCGGCTTTTGTTTTTGGTTTCGCGGTGTGGGGTTTGGGGGGGGCTGGGGGGGGGGCGGGGGGGGGTGGGGTGTGCGTTTTGTTCCTTTTTTTTTTCCCCGCTTGCCATCGTTTTATTTTACTCTGACCTTTTAAAACACAATAAATAGATTAAAACACACGTCTGCGATCCTGCAGACGCGCCCGCCCCCCGCGACATACGCGTCTCAGACACGCGCGCGCACCCCCCCCCCCCACGCACCCCCCCCCACCCCCACCCCCCCCCCCCACGCCTTGCCCCCCCCCCCCCTCGCCCCAGCACGTAGCCCGCGTGCGTGTGCTCCCCCTCCCTCCCTCCCTGCACTGCAGTTGCAGACCCGCAGCCCGGTAGGCGCGGCCCCTCCCCGACCCCAGACTCGCCGGCGCCCTGGAGCAGCAGGGGTCGGGGGGTGGTCCCCCCGTTGCCCGGCAACCGGGCCCCTGCCCGCAAGGAAAGGGCAGCGGTTCCCGCCGCGCCAACGGTCCTGCGCTCAGCCGCGGCGGCAGCGACAGGGAAGGGAGGCTGGCGCAGAGGCAGGCGAGAGCGGTCGGCGAGCAGGCAGGGAGCCTGGCGCAGAGGTAGGCTGGGGACGGGGTGGGGCGGGGGGCCCGCGTCTCCTTTCGGAGAAGATTTCTGTTTGGGTCGGTTAGGGTTTTTTTTTTCCTTCCCTTCTGCGTTTTTTCTCCTCTTTTTCTGACTGAGTGAGCGGGAGAGAAAGGCGGGAGCCGGGGCACGGGCACGGGCACGGGCAGGGTAGCAACTCGGCAGCCAGGGTGAGAGACCGCCCGCCCCCGGGACTCCCCTCTGGCGCCCGGGCACGGAGCCGGCAGGAATGCCGCTGGGTCCTAAAGTCTCCCGCCTGCCTTCCCCGGGGCGGCAAACGTGCCGTAGGAAGGCCGGGGGGGGGGGGGGGGGGGGGGGGGCCGGGGGGCTAGCGGGGGGGATGGGGGGGGGGGGGCGGGGGGGGCACGACGGCGTCAGCGGGAGGCGCGCGCGCGCGCGCGCTCCGCGTGCCTAACGTGCGCCCGTCTGGGGGGCGGGCGGGCGCGCGCGGGCCTGCGCCCACGCGCGTGGAGCGGCGGGCGAGGGGTTCGGGCCGGGGGTTACGTTTGTGGGCGAGCCGGGCGCCTCTCCGGGGGCGGGGGGTTCGGGGGGGGGGCACGTGCCCGCGCCGGGGGCCTGTTTAGTTTGGGGTGCGCGCACGCGGGAAGAAACGAAAAAGATTCGCGACGCTGTTGATGACGCCGCCTTCTCTGTTACAGCCCGCGTTGCCGGCGGCGTCGGTGTCCGGGCCCGCGCCCTTGCCGGTCGAAGCCGTCCCTGGGAAAGCAGCCGCCGCCGGCCTCGGCCCGGGCAGAGACGTGGGTCCCCAGGGCCGGGCTCCAGCGACCGCGCGGCAGGGCCCCGGCCGGGGCCGGCGGAGAGAGAGGCGGGCCGCGCTTCTAACAGACGGCCATCGGCGTTTCCGTCGCCGGCGGGATGCGTCGGAGCGGTGAGTCCCGCCGAGAGGACGGGCCCGGCGGCCTCAGGCGAGGGGGGACGGCTCCTTTGCCGGCGGCGGGGAGACGGCCCCGGGCGGGCCCGATCTTCCGGCACGGCGGCCGCGAGAGCGCCTCGTCTCCGAGGACGCTCGGCTAAGTCGGCCCGGGCCGCGGGGAGCGTTCGTCGGGCACGTGGCCGGCCAGGACTTTGCTCAGAGGCCTGCGAGACCGCCGTCCCTCGGAGGCCCGGCCGCGTCCCCGGAGAGGCCTTCTCAGGGACGGAGGCCCGTCCCGGGAATCGCGGCGCCGGCTGGGCTGGGCTGGGCTGGGCCGGGCCGGGCCGGGCCGGGCCGGGGCGGGCGAGAGGCCCGTCCGGCTAACGAGTGACGGCCCGTGTTTTTCTCCGCTCCGGCCAGGTCTCGAGGCGACGTGGAAGGGGCTTGCCGCCCCAGGCCGAAAGCAGCTTCGCCCGGAGCCCCCGCGGAAGGTAGGCCGGCGACCCCCCGCCGCGGCCGCGCCGGGACGGACCCGATCAGGTAGCGGTCGCGAGCGAGGGCGCGGGGAACGCGGCCCCCGGCGGGCGGCGAGAGAAAAGAATAAAGGAAGGTTCTAAGGGGTAAAAGGGGGAAAAAAAAAAAAAAAAAAAAAGAAAAAAAGAGAAAGGGAAAAGAGAGAAACGATAATAAAAAAGGAGGCGGGGCGGGCGGGCGCTTCTGTACACGGACCCCTG
>NW_028121405.1:222500-225000 GCF_965183815.1 Platalea leucorodia
GGGGCGCCGCGGGCGTCGCCCCCGTCCCCGGCGCTCGCGCGCGCGGCAGCACGGCACGGTACCGCCGCGGTACCCACCCGCAGACAGCCGCCCGCGCGGGAGGCCGGGGGCGAGGAGGCCCGCGCCTCCCCCCCCTCACCTCGCTTCCCCACCGCCGCGCCAGAGTCCGGCCCGGGCCCCCGCGGGCCCCGGCCGCCCCGGCGGGACGATGCTCCGCCCAGCGGGCGCTCCGGGAGCGGGGAGCTTCGGAGCGCTCCCCGAGTCTCGACTTAGGGGGACGAAGGCCCTCGGCGGGCCTGCGAGGCGCCCCAGCCGCGCCGCCGCGGCCGCCGGGCGGCGGCTCGGCCGGCGATTGATCGTCAAGCGACGCTCAGACAGGCGTAGCCCCGGGAGGAACCCGGGGCCGCAAGTGCGTTCGAAGTGTCGATGATCAATGTGTCCTGCAATTCACATTAATTCTCGCAGCTAGCTGCGTTCTTCATCGACGCACGAGCCGAGTGATCCACCGCTAAGAGTTGTCTGCCTTTCGGCACCGCCCCGCGCGCGCGGGGGGGCCGGGACCGCTCGCCAAGAGCGGCCCCTTCTCTGAGGACGGCACCGCCGCCCGCCCGCCCGCGCCGGCCCGCCCCTCCGCCCGCGCGGAGGGGACGCCACGCGGCGCGGCGAAGCGCGACGCGCGGGCCTCGCCTCGGCTGACCGTACGAGCACACACGGAGGAAAGGGGAGGGGGGTGGGAACGCAACACCCCGAACGGCAAGGGCGGGGGGAGCCCGCGCTCCCCGGCGACCGCCTGGGAAATGCACCTTGCGCGCTTCGGAGGCGGCCCAGGCGCCCGGGCTCGGCCCGGCCTCCGCACGGAGGCAGCGGCGCGCGCCCGGCCGCGCCGCCTGCCCGCCTCGCTGCTTGGCACACGGACGCCGCTGCTGCCCGCCGCCGGGCAGCAGAGCGGGGCGCCCCGCCGGCCCCGCGCGCGCCTCCGCACAAGCTCCGCCGCGCCAC
This sequence comes from Platalea leucorodia, assembly GCF_965183815.1. NCBI lineage: Eukaryota > Metazoa > Chordata > Aves > Pelecaniformes > Threskiornithidae > Platalea > Platalea leucorodia. The sequence goes on from NW_028121405.1 coordinate 223,500, forward strand.
CGCGGCCGGCTCCCCCCCGGCTCGCCCCGCCGGCACCCTGCGCGGCTCCGCCGCCGCGCCGGAGGTGGCGACCGCCGGAAGCCCGAGCGCGCGACGCGCCGCCCGCGGCCTGCCGGACGGCGCCCGCCGCCGCGCCGGAGCGGCCGCCCTCCCGGAACCGCCGCCGCCGCCGCTTCTCGCGCCTCGACCCCTTCCGCGGGCACGCGCCGCGCGGAAGGCGGACGGAGCTAAGGCACAGGGGGCGGCGCCCGCTCTCCCCGTTTCCACGCGGAGAACGGGAGTGGGACGCCCCCGCCCGCCCGCCCGCCCGCCCGGCACGGCCGGGAAAGGCGGCGGGGAAGCGACGGGCGGGGCCCGGGCCGGGACGGCCGCGGCCGGCGGCGGGCGCCCTCCGGCCGGCCGGCCGACTACGCCGAGCGACGACGCCGCCGCTCGGCCGGGGTGCCGCCCTCGCCGGCGGCCGGCGGCGGGAGACCGCCGAGGGCTCGCCGGGGCGGGGAGGGAGCGGGAGCGCAGCGCGGCGCAGCGCTGCGACGGAGGCGCGGCGGCCCCGGTGGGGGGGGCGCCGCCCGGCGAGCCCCCACCGCGGGGACTCGCCGCCCCGGCGCGGAGCCCGCGCTCCCGCCGGGGTCGCCCGTTTCGAGGCGGGCAGGCCGGCCACGGCCGACCGCGCCGCGGGTCTCTCCGCCGAGACCGGACCGCGGGGTGGGGGGGGCAGTGGGGACCCCTCCCCGGCACGGCTGCCCGCGGGACGAGCGCGGGCGGCGGCCAGCGCAGGGGCTTCGCGGGAGCAACTCCCGCCCCTGGAGGTAGCGCCGCCCGGCCGACCCCCGGGTCGCATCGAGCCGCCCGAGTCTTTAAACCTCCGCCCGGCTCCGCGGCCTTCGACCCCCGGGGCTGGCCGAGGGAGGGCCGCTGAAGCGCGGACGCTAGGTACCTGGCCCTGGGGCGAGGGAAACGACCTGAAGGGCCCCGCGGGGGTGCCTCTCCCGCTGCCGCCCTCGGGAGAGCGTCCGCCCGCGGGGGCGCGCCCGACGTCCGCCGCCACCGCCTCGTCCTCCTGCCCGGGGCCCGGGGTTTCCCTCAGTGGCCCGGCGCTGCGCCCGAGAGGAGAGCCGTGGCTCGGGCCGCCCGCTCGCGCGGGACGCGACCCGGCGGGGACCTCGCCCACCCAAGGGGCGGCGACGCCGGCGGCGGAGCTCCCCCCGGCTCCCCACGCGGGGAGGCGCGGGGGGGGGGGGCCCCGACGCCGACGCCGTGCCCGACGGCGCCGCGCGCCAGCCCGGAACGCCCGGAGGCCTCGGCCCTGCGCGGCCGGCCGGCCCGGCAGGCTGCTCCGCAGCAGCCCGCCCCGCTGCGGGGGGGGCCGGGGGGGACGCCCCCCCCGGCCCCGAAGGCCCTCTCGCTCGTCTCTCGCCGGCTCGCACCTGCCGCCCCCAGCCCTCGTCGCCGCTCGCCGCTTCCTCCTCCAGCCCGCGCGCGGGGGCTCGGCCGGCGGGGC
>NW_028121405.1:230000-237500 GCF_965183815.1 Platalea leucorodia
GCCCAGCCCGCAGGGAACCGCTTCCCCCGGGAAAAAAAAAAAAAAACAAACGACGCCAGGAAGGCTTGACAGCCCCGGCCGTCTGCGTTCGGCTGCCGGCCACCGCGACCGGTCCGCCGCTCTCGGCCCGCTTCGCGGGCCCCGGCTTAGGGCCGGCGGAAAAAAAAGGACGAGGCGCCGCCACCTCGCCCGTGCTACGCAGTCCCTTCACCGAGCCCTCCGGCGCTCCGAGAAGCCAGGGCAAGCCAGACACCACGGGCCGCCCACGTATGGCTCGTGCCGGCAAAAGGAGGGCGAGGCGCCGCCGCCTACGCCCGCGCCGTCCTCGGGCTCTCGGGGGCCGGGGAAAGCCGCGGCAGGCTCGAAACCCCCGGCCGTCTGCGTTCGGCTGCCGGCCACCGCGACCGGTCCGCCGCTCTCTGCGCCCGCTTCGCGGGCCCCGGCTTAGGGCCGGCGGAAAAAAAAGGACGAGGCGCCGCCACCTCGCCCGTGCTACGCAGTCCCTTCACCGAGCCCTCCGGCGCTCCGAGAAGCCAGGGCAAGCCAGACACCACGGGCCGCCCACGTATGGCTCGTGCCGGCAAAAGGAGGGCGAGGCGCCGCCGCCTCCGCCCGCGCCGTCCTCGGGCTCTCGGGGGCCGGGGAAAGCCGCGGCAGGCTCGAAACCCCCGGCCGTCTGCGTTCGGCTGCCGGCCACCGCGACCGGCCGCCGCTCTCTGCGCCCGCTTCGCGGGCCCCGGCTTAGGGCCGGAGAAAAAGGGCGAGGTGCCGCCAGCCTCGCCCATGCCACACCACTGGGCCCTCCGGAGCCGGGGCAAGCCGCGGCAGGCTCGAAACCCCCGGTCGTCTGCTTCCGCCATATGCCGGCAGTAAGCTCGCATCATCATCGGGCCCCGTGCGGGACCGGGGAGGAGAAAGCGCCGCAGAGGCTGGACCCCCTTCCCCGGCCTTGCGCGTTCGAGTGCCGGCGACCACCGCCGGCCGCCGGTCTTTGCCCTTGATCCCCGCGGAGGGGTCTGCCGTTCCCTCTCGTGCCGCTCTGCCAACGGCCGCTCGCTAGCCCTGCTCCGGAGACGAGTCACCGCTCGCTCCTATAGTAGGGACCGGTACGTCGCCGCCCCCAGAAAGATCCAAGACGGCCGTCTCCGCCCACCGGGGAGGCGCGCCAGCGACGCCGACTTTTACGATGACGTAACTGGAGGCAGCACAGAGCAGCGACCCCTTCGGCAGCTCCGAGGAAGCGGAGGGGACAACAGGTCTACCGCTCAGCCCCGGAAATGCGACTAAGTCCCGCCGGAGCCGGGTAGACCTGGCCGCCCTGTCCGACGGACGCTCCGGCAGCGACAGGCCGGGGTCGCCGGCCGCCGCTGGCGGCCGACCCGGGCTCCCGGAGCCGGGTAGACCTGGCAGCCGCCGCACGCGCGCCGGAGCCGGGTAGACCTGACAGCCGCCGACCCGGTCTCCGGAGCCGGGTAGACCTGGAAGCCGCCGCACGCGCGCCGGAGCCGGGTAGACCTGACAGCCGCTGCCTGCGCCGGAGCCGGGTAGACCTGGCAGCCGCTGCCGGCGCCGGAGCCGGGTAGACCTGACAGCCGCTGCCTGCGCCGGAGCCGGGTAGACCTGGCAGCCGCCGCCGGCGCCGGACCCGGGTAGACCTGACAGCCGCCGCCGGCGCCGGAGCCGGGTAGACCTGACGGCCGCCGCCGGCGCCGGAGCCGGGTAGGCCTGCGGGCCGCTGCCGGCACCGGAGCCGGGTAGACCTGACAGCCGCCGACCCGGTCTCCGGAGCCGGGTAGACCTGGAAGCCGCCGCACGCGCGCCGGAGCCGGGTAGACCTGGCGGCCGCCGCCGGCGCCGGAGCCGGGTAGACCTGCGGGCCGCCGCCGGCGCCGGAGCCGGGTAGACCTGACGGCCACTGCCGGCGCCGGAGCCGGGTAGGCCTGCGGGCCGCTGCCGGCACCGGAGCCGGGTAGACCTGACAGCCGCCGACCCGGTCTCCGGAGCCGGGTAGACCTGGAAGCCGCCGCACGCGCGCCGGAGCCGGGTAGACCTGGCGGCCGCCGCCGGCGCCGGAGCCGGGTAGACCTGCGGGCCGCTGCCGGCGCCGGAGCCGGGTAGACCTGGCAGCCGCCGCGCGCGCGCGCCGGAGCCGGGTAGACCTGGCAGCCGCCGCACGCGCGCCGGAGCCGGGTAGGCCTGCGGGCCGCTGCCGGCGCCGGAGCCGGGTAGACCTGGCAGCCGCTGCCGGCGCCGGAGCCGGGTAGACCTGTCGGCCGCCGCGCGCGCGCCGGAGCCGGGTAGACCTGCGGGCCGCCGCCGGCGCCGGAGCCGGGTAGACCTGGCGGCCGCCGCCGGCGCCGGAGCCGGGTAGACCTGCGGGCCGCTGCCGGCGCCGGAGCCGGGTAGACCTGCGGGCCGCTGCCGGCGCCGGAGCCGGGTAGACCTGGCAGCCGGTGCCGGCGCCGGAGCCGGGTAGACCTGACGGCCGCTGCCTGCGCCGGAGCCGGGTAGACCTGCGGGCCGCTGCCGGAGCCGGGTAGACCTGTCGGCCCCCGAGGAGCCCGGTAGACCTGCCGGCCGCTCTGTGCTCCCGAGCCGGCTGGACCGTGCGACCCGGTTCTCCCGGCCGGGTTCGGGTGCGGGGGGGGGGGGCGGCGGCGGCGGCGGTGGGGGGGGGGGGTGTGCAATTTTTCGATATTTAAGGGAATCCGGTACAGAGGCCACCCTCTCCCGGTTCTGCCGGCCGGGGAGGGCCGGGTCATTCCCCCCCCCCCCGCCGTTTCCGAGATTTAAGCGCTTCTAACGAAAAGGCAGTAAGTTTAAACGTACTGTCTCATGCAAGACTTATTTGACCTTCTTCGCTTTCCAGATTAAACATCAATAAAATATTAATAAACAACTTTTTAAATTTTTTATTTCTTTTTTTTTTTTAAAAAAAAAAAAACACCCGCCGCACTCAAACGCGCGCACGCCCCTTCCCCGACCCGGTGGTCCGCCGCGCGCTGGCCGGCTTCACCGCCCCGGCCAGCCTCTCCGCTCCGCCTGCCCCCCTCGAACACACGCTCTGGCCGGCGGGGGACCGGGTAGAGGCGGCGGCCCCCATCGCGAGCCGCCCGGCTCCCCGGCGTGAGTTTGCCGTCCGCCGGGAGGCTTTAGGACCCCAGGCGCCCGTAGCCGGGTCCGGGTCCCGGCGCCGCCGGGTGCTCGGCGGCTTTTGTTTTTGGTTTCGCGGTGTGGGGTTTGGGGGGGGCTGGGGGGGGGGCGGGGGGGGGTGGGGTGTGCGTTTTGTTCCTTTTTTTTTTCCCCGCTTGCCATCGTTTTATTTTACTCTGACCTTTTAAAACACAATAAATAGATTAAAACACACGTCTGCGATCCTGCAGACGCGCCCGCCCCCCGCGACATACGCGTCTCAGACACGCGCGCGCACCCCCCCCCCCCACGCACCCCCCCCCACCCCCACCCCCCCCCCCCACGCCTTGCCCCCCCCCCCCCTCGCCCCAGCACGTAGCCCGCGTGCGTGTGCTCCCCCTCCCTCCCTCCCTGCACTGCAGTTGCAGACCCGCAGCCCGGTAGGCGCGGCCCCTCCCCGACCCCAGACTCGCCGGCGCCCTGGAGCAGCAGGGGTCGGGGGGTGGTCCCCCCGTTGCCCGGCAACCGGGCCCCTGCCCGCAAGGAAAGGGCAGCGGTTCCCGCCGCGCCAACGGTCCTGCGCTCAGCCGCGGCGGCAGCGACAGGGAAGGGAGGCTGGCGCAGAGGCAGGCGAGAGCGGTCGGCGAGCAGGCAGGGAGCCTGGCGCAGAGGTAGGCTGGGGACGGGGTGGGGCGGGGGGCCCGCGTCTCCTTTCGGAGAAGATTTCTGTTTGGGTCGGTTAGGGTTTTTTTTTTCCTTCCCTTCTGCGTTTTTTCTCCTCTTTTTCTGACTGAGTGAGCGGGAGAGAAAGGCGGGAGCCGGGGCACGGGCACGGGCACGGGCAGGGTAGCAACTCGGCAGCCAGGGTGAGAGACCGCCCGCCCCCGGGACTCCCCTCTGGCGCCCGGGCACGGAGCCGGCAGGAATGCCGCTGGGTCCTAAAGTCTCCCGCCTGCCTTCCCCGGGGCGGCAAACGTGCCGTAGGAAGGCCGGGGGGGGGGGGGGGGGGGGGGGGGCCGGGGGGCTAGCGGGGGGGATGGGGGGGGGGGGGCGGGGGGGGCACGACGGCGTCAGCGGGAGGCGCGCGCGCGCGCGCTCCGCGTGCCTAACGTGCGCCCGTCTGGGGGGCGGGCGGGCGCGCGCGGGCCTGCGCCCACGCGCGTGGAGCGGCGGGCGAGGGGTTCGGGCCGGGGGTTACGTTTGTGGGCGAGCCGGGCGCCTCTCCGGGGGCGGGGGGTTCGGGGGGGGGGCACGTGCCCGCGCCGGGGGCCTGTTTAGTTTGGGGTGCGCGCACGCGGGAAGAAACGAAAAAGATTCGCGACGCTGTTGATGACGCCGCCTTCTCTGTTACAGCCCGCGTTGCCGGCGGCGTCGGTGTCCGGGCCCGCGCCCTTGCCGGTCGAAGCCGTCCCTGGGAAAGCAGCCGCCGCCGGCCTCGGCCCGGGCAGAGACGTGGGTCCCCAGGGCCGGGCTCCAGCGACCGCGCGGCAGGGCCCCGGCCGGGGCCGGCGGAGAGAGAGGCGGGCCGCGCTTCTAACAGACGGCCATCGGCGTTTCCGTCGCCGGCGGGATGCGTCGGAGCGGTGAGTCCCGCCGAGAGGACGGGCCCGGCGGCCTCAGGCGAGGGGGGACGGCTCCTTTGCCGGCGGCGGGGAGACGGCCCCGGGCGGGCCCGATCTTCCGGCACGGCGGCCGCGAGAGCGCCTCGTCTCCGAGGACGCTCGGCTAAGTCGGCCCGGGCCGCGGGGAGCGTTCGTCGGGCACGTGGCCGGCCAGGACTTTGCTCAGAGGCCTGCGAGACCGCCGTCCCTCGGAGGCCCGGCCGCGTCCCCGGAGAGGCCTTCTCAGGGACGGAGGCCCGTCCCGGGAATCGCGGCGCCGGCTGGGCTGGGCTGGGCTGGGCCGGGCCGGGCCGGGCCGGGCCGGGGCGGGCGAGAGGCCCGTCCGGCTAACGAGTGACGGCCCGTGTTTTTCTCCGCTCCGGCCAGGTCTCGAGGCGACGTGGAAGGGGCTTGCCGCCCCAGGCCGAAAGCAGCTTCGCCCGGAGCCCCCGCGGAAGGTAGGCCGGCGACCCCCCGCCGCGGCCGCGCCGGGACGGACCCGATCAGGTAGCGGTCGCGAGCGAGGGCGCGGGGAACGCGGCCCCCGGCGGGCGGCGAGAGAAAAGAATAAAGGAAGGTTCTAAGGGGTAAAAGGGGGAAAAAAAAAAAAAAAAAAAAAGAAAAAAAGAGAAAGGGAAAAGAGAGAAACGATAATAAAAAAGGAGGCGGGGCGGGCGGGCGCTTCTGTACACGGACCCCTGCGGGGGGGCCCGGCCTCGGGAGGCCTCTCGATCTGCCGCTGCCCGTTCGTTGTCGATCGCATCGACGCGCGCCGGCCCGCGTTTCACGAAGGTAAGGAACGATTCGTGAACCGGTCGCCGGCACGGGGATCGGTCGCGGGCGACGGAGCGGTACGGATTCGTGGCTATCGGGCGATCCCTACCGTGAAGGAATTCACGAATCGACTCACGGATCCGACGGTTTACCGCTCGCGCGTAAATACCGATCGGTCTCCCCCTCCGACGCGAGAGCGATCGCGTCGTGGCAAAAGAAAGGCTGCGTCGATTCGTTTCTTATCGATGAGTAGAACGCTACGGTAATAAAACAGCACCGCTCTAACGACACCGTTTAATAGGGTTAACGTCGTCGACGCTCCACGGAATTCTCTCCAAAAAGAAAGCGACGTTCTTAAGAAGGGCTCGGCCTGTCACGACGCGCAAACGATCGACACCGTTACGGAGCTCCAAACTAAAAATTAAAACCCCAAAAAACCCCACCAAAACCACCGGAAACTACTCCAACGTAAGTCATACCAAATCTAATTCTCTAGCGGTAAAAAAAATAAAAATTCTACCGTACCGTGAGCACGGTGAGTAGTAATAGCGACGTTACTGGCGTCGGGGACTTCTTGTTTACTCGGAAAAGATCATCGCGAACGTTATTTATTGCTACTGTTGTTATTCTTGTTAGCGGCGGCGGCGGCGGTGGCGGTAGTCGTAGCAGCGTCGTCATCATCCTCTCGTGAGGATAAACTCACGACGTGTTATTAGCAATAGCGTGACTTGCTTTTGATATTCTGCGTGCCAATACTCAACGGTTTTGTGAACGGCGAATCGGTAACGAATAAAAGACTAATCGCGCATAAAAGACTAATCGTGCATAAGGTACGTCATTCGAAAGCGATGAATAAGTTATTATTCGTGATAGTCGTCCTATTGAATAACGTGTAGTGCTTTTAGAACGACAAGCGAAAAAAGGAGGTTTTTCGTAGCGTTAGCGCTGATCCTAACGCTGCTACGACGAATAACGTTTACTAATACTGAATTATTTCACGATTCCAAACGATCCATGGAATTCCATCAGGAGAAGCGCCAGAAGGTAAGAACGCTCGCGTGATTCTCTTTCGTACTGCGATTCGGGATAAATTTTAAGCCTTTCCGAACGAATAAATTAATAAAGACCGAAACCGGAACGGTAAAACAATCGATTAATAAATAAATTAGTAACAACAAATTAACACGTTAAATAAACTGCATATTAACGATTCCTTCATTTTAATTAATAATATTTAATAATGATGATATTTAATAATGTTTAATAACAATTAATAATAAATTAATAAGTTAAATATCATTTAATAATTTGTTAATTTTAATGATCTAATAATAAATGGAGAAAATTTATAATTTACAATTATTGTTTAATTTATAACAATAAATAATAATAATTTATATTATTGTTATTAAATAATAATATAATATTATCAAAGTATAAATATTATTATTATAGGAATATTATATTCAATTATATAATATATACTATAATATTTAATATACTTAATATTTATAATATTAAATATTAATATATTTAATATTTATATTGAATATATAATATTATTACATGATATTATAATATTGTTATATAAATATTATTATTATATCAATATAAATATTATTAAATGTATTAATTAAATATATCATTAAATATATTTAAATATATATAAAATACTATTATTACATATTTATATATAAAATATTATTAAATATATTAATTAAATAATAATATAAATTATTCTTAAATAATAATAATTTATAATGATAATTTATATTATTATTATTAAATAATAATAATCTATATTATTATTAAATTTTAATGATTAAAATTATTTATAGTAATAAATTAATTAATAATATAGAGTAATATCTAATGACGCTAATAGGTATTAATTAATTAATTCATTAAACGAAAACAATTAATTCCTTATATCAGTAATGACGATAATGACACGAATGAATAATCCGAGGAATAGATTAATACATAACGAGTT
>NW_028121405.1:250000-257500 GCF_965183815.1 Platalea leucorodia
CCCGACCGTGGAGCCTCTCCGACGCGCCCGAGGCGCCTTGACGATGCCGGCAAGGCAGCGGAGGCCCCACGGCCACGGTTCCTGGGACAGCGACGGCCGCGCGCGCTCTGCCGCCACCCGGGGGTGGGCGGCGGACGCGGGGCTCTGCGTGCGGGCGAGCGGGCAACGTCCGCGAGAGGTGCTCCGACGGCCTGAACACCGGCAGAGCCGGCCCGCCGCGGAGCCTCTCCGACGTGCCTGGGGACGCCTCAGCGGGCGCTGCCTGGGGGTCTGGATCGGTAATAACGGGGGAGCGGGAGGTGCCGCCGGCCACCTGCTCCGGACGATTCCCTTCACTGAGGTCAACGGGACCGGGGGAAAGCTGCGGCTAGCTCAAGTCCCCCGGTCTTCCAGCGTTCGAGAGTGCTGGCGACCGCCGCCGGCCGCCAGTCTTTGCCCAGCCCGCAGGGAACCGCTTCCCCCGGGAAAAAAAAAAAAAAACAAACGACGCCAGGAAGGCTTGACAGCCCCGGCCGTCTGCGTTCGGCTGCCGGCCACCGCGACCGGTCCGCCGCTCTCGGCCCGCTTCGCGGGCCCCGGCTTAGGGCCGGCGGAAAAAAAAGGACGAGGCGCCGCCACCTCGCCCGTGCTACGCAGTCCCTTCACCGAGCCCTCCGGCGCTCCGAGAAGCCAGGGCAAGCCAGACACCACGGGCCGCCCACGTATGGCTCGTGCCGGCAAAAGGAGGGCGAGGCGCCGCCGCCTACGCCCGCGCCGTCCTCGGGCTCTCGGGGGCCGGGGAAAGCCGCGGCAGGCTCGAAACCCCCGGCCGTCTGCGTTCGGCTGCCGGCCACCGCGACCGGTCCGCCGCTCTCTGCGCCCGCTTCGCGGGCCCCGGCTTAGGGCCGGCGGAAAAAAAAGGACGAGGCGCCGCCACCTCGCCCGTGCTACGCAGTCCCTTCACCGAGCCCTCCGGCGCTCCGAGAAGCCAGGGCAAGCCAGACACCACGGGCCGCCCACGTATGGCTCGTGCCGGCAAAAGGAGGGCGAGGCGCCGCCGCCTCCGCCCGCGCCGTCCTCGGGCTCTCGGGGGCCGGGGAAAGCCGCGGCAGGCTCGAAACCCCCGGCCGTCTGCGTTCGGCTGCCGGCCACCGCGACCGGCCGCCGCTCTCTGCGCCCGCTTCGCGGGCCCCGGCTTAGGGCCGGAGAAAAAGGGCGAGGTGCCGCCAGCCTCGCCCATGCCACACCACTGGGCCCTCCGGAGCCGGGGCAAGCCGCGGCAGGCTCGAAACCCCCGGTCGTCTGCTTCCGCCATATGCCGGCAGTAAGCTCGCATCATCATCGGGCCCCGTGCGGGACCGGGGAGGAGAAAGCGCCGCAGAGGCTGGACCCCCTTCCCCGGCCTTGCGCGTTCGAGTGCCGGCGACCACCGCCGGCCGCCGGTCTTTGCCCTTGATCCCCGCGGAGGGGTCTGCCGTTCCCTCTCGTGCCGCTCTGCCAACGGCCGCTCGCTAGCCCTGCTCCGGAGACGAGTCACCGCTCGCTCCTATAGTAGGGACCGGTACGTCGCCGCCCCCAGAAAGATCCAAGACGGCCGTCTCCGCCCACCGGGGAGGCGCGCCAGCGACGCCGACTTTTACGATGACGTAACTGGAGGCAGCACAGAGCAGCGACCCCTTCGGCAGCTCCGAGGAAGCGGAGGGGACAACAGGTCTACCGCTCAGCCCCGGAAATGCGACTAAGTCCCGCCGGAGCCGGGTAGACCTGGCCGCCCTGTCCGACGGACGCTCCGGCAGCGACAGGCCGGGGTCGCCGGCCGCCGCTGGCGGCCGACCCGGGCTCCCGGAGCCGGGTAGACCTGGCAGCCGCCGCACGCGCGCCGGAGCCGGGTAGACCTGACAGCCGCCGACCCGGTCTCCGGAGCCGGGTAGACCTGGAAGCCGCCGCACGCGCGCCGGAGCCGGGTAGACCTGACAGCCGCTGCCTGCGCCGGAGCCGGGTAGACCTGGCAGCCGCTGCCGGCGCCGGAGCCGGGTAGACCTGACAGCCGCTGCCTGCGCCGGAGCCGGGTAGACCTGGCAGCCGCCGCCGGCGCCGGACCCGGGTAGACCTGACAGCCGCCGCCGGCGCCGGAGCCGGGTAGACCTGACGGCCGCCGCCGGCGCCGGAGCCGGGTAGGCCTGCGGGCCGCTGCCGGCACCGGAGCCGGGTAGACCTGACAGCCGCCGACCCGGTCTCCGGAGCCGGGTAGACCTGGAAGCCGCCGCACGCGCGCCGGAGCCGGGTAGACCTGGCGGCCGCCGCCGGCGCCGGAGCCGGGTAGACCTGCGGGCCGCCGCCGGCGCCGGAGCCGGGTAGACCTGACGGCCACTGCCGGCGCCGGAGCCGGGTAGGCCTGCGGGCCGCTGCCGGCACCGGAGCCGGGTAGACCTGACAGCCGCCGACCCGGTCTCCGGAGCCGGGTAGACCTGGAAGCCGCCGCACGCGCGCCGGAGCCGGGTAGACCTGGCGGCCGCCGCCGGCGCCGGAGCCGGGTAGACCTGCGGGCCGCTGCCGGCGCCGGAGCCGGGTAGACCTGGCAGCCGCCGCGCGCGCGCGCCGGAGCCGGGTAGACCTGGCAGCCGCCGCACGCGCGCCGGAGCCGGGTAGGCCTGCGGGCCGCTGCCGGCGCCGGAGCCGGGTAGACCTGGCAGCCGCTGCCGGCGCCGGAGCCGGGTAGACCTGTCGGCCGCCGCGCGCGCGCCGGAGCCGGGTAGACCTGCGGGCCGCCGCCGGCGCCGGAGCCGGGTAGACCTGGCGGCCGCCGCCGGCGCCGGAGCCGGGTAGACCTGCGGGCCGCTGCCGGCGCCGGAGCCGGGTAGACCTGCGGGCCGCTGCCGGCGCCGGAGCCGGGTAGACCTGGCAGCCGGTGCCGGCGCCGGAGCCGGGTAGACCTGACGGCCGCTGCCTGCGCCGGAGCCGGGTAGACCTGCGGGCCGCTGCCGGAGCCGGGTAGACCTGTCGGCCCCCGAGGAGCCCGGTAGACCTGCCGGCCGCTCTGTGCTCCCGAGCCGGCTGGACCGTGCGACCCGGTTCTCCCGGCCGGGTTCGGGTGCGGGGGGGGGGGGCGGCGGCGGCGGCGGTGGGGGGGGGGGGTGTGCAATTTTTCGATATTTAAGGGAATCCGGTACAGAGGCCACCCTCTCCCGGTTCTGCCGGCCGGGGAGGGCCGGGTCATTCCCCCCCCCCCCGCCGTTTCCGAGATTTAAGCGCTTCTAACGAAAAGGCAGTAAGTTTAAACGTACTGTCTCATGCAAGACTTATTTGACCTTCTTCGCTTTCCAGATTAAACATCAATAAAATATTAATAAACAACTTTTTAAATTTTTTATTTCTTTTTTTTTTTTAAAAAAAAAAAAACACCCGCCGCACTCAAACGCGCGCACGCCCCTTCCCCGACCCGGTGGTCCGCCGCGCGCTGGCCGGCTTCACCGCCCCGGCCAGCCTCTCCGCTCCGCCTGCCCCCCTCGAACACACGCTCTGGCCGGCGGGGGACCGGGTAGAGGCGGCGGCCCCCATCGCGAGCCGCCCGGCTCCCCGGCGTGAGTTTGCCGTCCGCCGGGAGGCTTTAGGACCCCAGGCGCCCGTAGCCGGGTCCGGGTCCCGGCGCCGCCGGGTGCTCGGCGGCTTTTGTTTTTGGTTTCGCGGTGTGGGGTTTGGGGGGGGCTGGGGGGGGGGCGGGGGGGGGTGGGGTGTGCGTTTTGTTCCTTTTTTTTTTCCCCGCTTGCCATCGTTTTATTTTACTCTGACCTTTTAAAACACAATAAATAGATTAAAACACACGTCTGCGATCCTGCAGACGCGCCCGCCCCCCGCGACATACGCGTCTCAGACACGCGCGCGCACCCCCCCCCCCCACGCACCCCCCCCCACCCCCACCCCCCCCCCCCACGCCTTGCCCCCCCCCCCCCTCGCCCCAGCACGTAGCCCGCGTGCGTGTGCTCCCCCTCCCTCCCTCCCTGCACTGCAGTTGCAGACCCGCAGCCCGGTAGGCGCGGCCCCTCCCCGACCCCAGACTCGCCGGCGCCCTGGAGCAGCAGGGGTCGGGGGGTGGTCCCCCCGTTGCCCGGCAACCGGGCCCCTGCCCGCAAGGAAAGGGCAGCGGTTCCCGCCGCGCCAACGGTCCTGCGCTCAGCCGCGGCGGCAGCGACAGGGAAGGGAGGCTGGCGCAGAGGCAGGCGAGAGCGGTCGGCGAGCAGGCAGGGAGCCTGGCGCAGAGGTAGGCTGGGGACGGGGTGGGGCGGGGGGCCCGCGTCTCCTTTCGGAGAAGATTTCTGTTTGGGTCGGTTAGGGTTTTTTTTTTCCTTCCCTTCTGCGTTTTTTCTCCTCTTTTTCTGACTGAGTGAGCGGGAGAGAAAGGCGGGAGCCGGGGCACGGGCACGGGCACGGGCAGGGTAGCAACTCGGCAGCCAGGGTGAGAGACCGCCCGCCCCCGGGACTCCCCTCTGGCGCCCGGGCACGGAGCCGGCAGGAATGCCGCTGGGTCCTAAAGTCTCCCGCCTGCCTTCCCCGGGGCGGCAAACGTGCCGTAGGAAGGCCGGGGGGGGGGGGGGGGGGGGGGGGGCCGGGGGGCTAGCGGGGGGGATGGGGGGGGGGGGGCGGGGGGGGCACGACGGCGTCAGCGGGAGGCGCGCGCGCGCGCGCGCTCCGCGTGCCTAACGTGCGCCCGTCTGGGGGGCGGGCGGGCGCGCGCGGGCCTGCGCCCACGCGCGTGGAGCGGCGGGCGAGGGGTTCGGGCCGGGGGTTACGTTTGTGGGCGAGCCGGGCGCCTCTCCGGGGGCGGGGGGTTCGGGGGGGGGGCACGTGCCCGCGCCGGGGGCCTGTTTAGTTTGGGGTGCGCGCACGCGGGAAGAAACGAAAAAGATTCGCGACGCTGTTGATGACGCCGCCTTCTCTGTTACAGCCCGCGTTGCCGGCGGCGTCGGTGTCCGGGCCCGCGCCCTTGCCGGTCGAAGCCGTCCCTGGGAAAGCAGCCGCCGCCGGCCTCGGCCCGGGCAGAGACGTGGGTCCCCAGGGCCGGGCTCCAGCGACCGCGCGGCAGGGCCCCGGCCGGGGCCGGCGGAGAGAGAGGCGGGCCGCGCTTCTAACAGACGGCCATCGGCGTTTCCGTCGCCGGCGGGATGCGTCGGAGCGGTGAGTCCCGCCGAGAGGACGGGCCCGGCGGCCTCAGGCGAGGGGGGACGGCTCCTTTGCCGGCGGCGGGGAGACGGCCCCGGGCGGGCCCGATCTTCCGGCACGGCGGCCGCGAGAGCGCCTCGTCTCCGAGGACGCTCGGCTAAGTCGGCCCGGGCCGCGGGGAGCGTTCGTCGGGCACGTGGCCGGCCAGGACTTTGCTCAGAGGCCTGCGAGACCGCCGTCCCTCGGAGGCCCGGCCGCGTCCCCGGAGAGGCCTTCTCAGGGACGGAGGCCCGTCCCGGGAATCGCGGCGCCGGCTGGGCTGGGCTGGGCTGGGCCGGGCCGGGCCGGGCCGGGCCGGGGCGGGCGAGAGGCCCGTCCGGCTAACGAGTGACGGCCCGTGTTTTTCTCCGCTCCGGCCAGGTCTCGAGGCGACGTGGAAGGGGCTTGCCGCCCCAGGCCGAAAGCAGCTTCGCCCGGAGCCCCCGCGGAAGGTAGGCCGGCGACCCCCCGCCGCGGCCGCGCCGGGACGGACCCGATCAGGTAGCGGTCGCGAGCGAGGGCGCGGGGAACGCGGCCCCCGGCGGGCGGCGAGAGAAAAGAATAAAGGAAGGTTCTAAGGGGTAAAAGGGGGAAAAAAAAAAAAAAAAAAAAAGAAAAAAAGAGAAAGGGAAAAGAGAGAAACGATAATAAAAAAGGAGGCGGGGCGGGCGGGCGCTTCTGTACACGGACCCCTGCGGGGGGGCCCGGCCTCGGGAGGCCTCTCGATCTGCCGCTGCCCGTTCGTTGTCGATCGCATCGACGCGCGCCGGCCCGCGTTTCACGAAGGTAAGGAACGATTCGTGAACCGGTCGCCGGCACGGGGATCGGTCGCGGGCGACGGAGCGGTACGGATTCGTGGCTATCGGGCGATCCCTACCGTGAAGGAATTCACGAATCGACTCACGGATCCGACGGTTTACCGCTCGCGCGTAAATACCGATCGGTCTCCCCCTCCGACGCGAGAGCGATCGCGTCGTGGCAAAAGAAAGGCTGCGTCGATTCGTTTCTTATCGATGAGTAGAACGCTACGGTAATAAAACAGCACCGCTCTAACGACACCGTTTAATAGGGTTAACGTCGTCGACGCTCCACGGAATTCTCTCCAAAAAGAAAGCGACGTTCTTAAGAAGGGCTCGGCCTGTCACGACGCGCAAACGATCGACACCGTTACGGAGCTCCAAACTAAAAATTAAAACCCCAAAAAACCCCACCAAAACCACCGGAAACTACTCCAACGTAAGTCATACCAAATCTAATTCTCTAGCGGTAAAAAAAATAAAAATTCTACCGTACCGTGAGCACGGTGAGTAGTAATAGCGACGTTACTGGCGTCGGGGACTTCTTGTTTACTCGGAAAAGATCATCGCGAACGTTATTTATTGCTACTGTTGTTATTCTTGTTAGCGGCGGCGGCGGCGGTGGCGGTAGTCGTAGCAGCGTCGTCATCATCCTCTCGTGAGGATAAACTCACGACGTGTTATTAGCAATAGCGTGACTTGCTTTTGATATTCTGCGTGCCAATACTCAACGGTTTTGTGAACGGCGAATCGGTAACGAATAAAAGACTAATCGCGCATAAAAGACTAATCGTGCATAAGGTACGTCATTCGAAAGCGATGAATAAGTTATTATTCGTGATAGTCGTCCTATTGAATAACGTGTAGTGCTTTTAGAACGACAAGCGAAAAAAGGAGGTTTTTCGTAGCGTTAGCGCTGATCCTAACGCTGCTACGACGAATAACGTTTACTAATACTGAATTATTTCACGATTCCAAACGATCCATGGAATTCCATCAGGAGAAGCGCCAGAAGGTAAGAACGCTCGCGTGATTCTCTTTCGTACTGCGATTCGGGATAAATTTTAAGCCTTTCCGAACGAATAAATTAATAAAGACCGAAACCGGAACGGTAAAACAATCGATTAATAAATAAATTAGTAACAACAAATTAACACGTTAAATAAACTGCATATTAACGATTCCTTCATTTTAATTAATAATATTTAATAATGATGATATTTAATAATGTTTAATAACAATTAATAATAAATTAATAAGTTAAATATCATTTAATAATTTGTTAATTTTAATGATCTAATAATAAATGGAGAAAATTTATAATTTACAATTATTGTTTAATTTATAACAATAAATAATAATAATTTATATTATTGTTATTAAATAATAATATAATATTATCAAAGTATAAATATTATTATTATAGGAATATTATATTCAATTATATAATATATACTATAATATTTAATATACTTAATATTTATAATATTAAATATTAATATATTTAATATTTATATTGAATATATAA